>NC_056630.2:82014224-82244224 GCF_002870075.4 Lactuca sativa | reverse complement strand
CTATATTCTGACCCCTTTCAAGGGCAATTTCCCACCTTATGGGAGAGATTTTGCAAACCAAAAAGTGACAACGAGGTGTACTAATGGAAAGAAACACAATCCTAATTTTCGATTTTTTTGGTAATAATTTGTTGAAGGGGGTGGGTGAATGGTTGTATTTATTTATGAATAGCATGTGTATTCATTTATGAATAATACTGTAGTTATGTGTGAATAGTTGTATTCATTTATTAATAGTACATGTATTCATTTATGATAGAATGTGTATTAATTTATAAATAACAGTGTATTCATTTGTGAATTGCAATGTATTCATATGTGAATGATTGTATTTATTTATGAATATTAGTGTATTCATGTGAATGGGTGTATTTATTTATGATTAGAGGTATTTATTTTATGAAAAATGATAATTTTTACACTTTTTATTTTTTATTTTCAATTTATGAAAAATGCATTGAATTATTTGTAATTTGATGTGTTTTCATTTATGATTGGAAGTGTATTGATTTGCGATTGGATTTCTATTTTTTTTTTGAAAAACAAAAACGTGAAATAGTAGAAAATAATATTTTTTTTAAGATTTTCTTTTCAGATTTAAAATAAAAGGAAATATTAATTTTTTTAGGTGATTTTTTTTGAAACGGTCATAAATAATTTTTGGGAAAAATCATAAAAAAAATATTTATATATATTTTATTAACTAAAAGGAAATATTAATTTTGTTAGATAATTAAAATCATTATCCCTAGATTTTAGGACATCAATAATTAATATTTATATAAAATTACTAATATAGCCTTATAAAATGATTGGTCCAGAATATATATATATATATATATATATATATATATATATATATATATATATATATATATATATATATATATATATATATATATATATATATATATATATTCTTCAGTACAATTTTATTACCAAAAAAATTCAATCAAAATATATAGATATGTGAATCATGCACGATAAATAAAGATTGCATTCTACTTTTTAAACGGATTTACTTCGTACTTATTTTAAGCACTATCCATAATAACCCGTTAATTTGTCTACATAACGCCACCTTCTTCTCCCAAGTCAAGCTACAAAACAACCACCTTATCGAAATCAGGGTTTCAGATCACAAAATGACGATGAACATGCAAGGAAAAAAGAAAAAGGTTTTGATGTTCCCATGGTTAGGCCATGGTCATATTTCTCCTTTCCTAGAACTAGCCAAGAAACTCAACAACACAAACCTCTTTGACATCTACCTTTGCTCAACTCCGGCTAACATCAGTTCGATCAAGCAACCGTTAGCAAACGAACATGGTTCACTCGCAGTTCAGTTCATAGAGCTTCACCTCCGGAAACTACCGGCTCTACCACCACACCTTCACATGACCACCAATGGTCTCCCTCTGCATCTTATGCCCACTCTTAAAAAAGCTTTCGACAAGGCAATTAAAGCCTAAGTTTTCAAGAATCTTGAAAAAGTTACAACCCGATTTGCTCATTTACGATCTTATTCAACACTGGGCTCCGTTGGCAGCTTCTAAACTTGAAATCCCTTCGGTTGTGTTCATCACCACAAGTGTTACCATGGCTGCCAACATGTTTCATCTTTACTTGAACAGCTCCACTGGCATTCCATTTCCATTCTCGACGACTTACTATCGTAGCTACGAGTCTGGTCACATGTCTGAGATTCTTGAAAGCTCCGCAAATGGTCGTAAAGATAAAGATCGTGTAATGGAGTGTGTCAATCGGTCTTCAAGCATCGTTCTTGTTAAATCTTTCAAGGAGATCGAAGGTAAGTACAGTGATTACCTTTCTGCTCTTACTGGTAAAAAGATTGTACCTGTAGGTCCACTCGTTGCAGACCCGTCTCCCGTAGTGGACAGGAATCAAAAGCAGGTGATGCAGTGGCTTGACACAAAAGCCATTGGATCCACTGTTTTCGTTTCTTTCTGATGATGATTTGACAGAAATTGCGTATGGTTTAGAATTGAGCAATGTGAATTTCATTTGGGTTTTAAGGTTTCCAAAAGTGGAAAGAAAACTTAGCGTTTCAGAAGCTTTGCCATTAGGGTTTCTTGAAAGGGTAAAGGATAGGGCTTTAGTGATAGAAGGGTGGGCTCCACAAGCAAAAATATTAGAGCACGAAAATATTGGTGGATTTGTGAGTCATTGTGGATGGAGTTCGTCGATGGAAGCTATGAAATTTGGTGTTCCAATAATAGCCATGCCAATGCACCTTGACCAGCCGGTTAATGCTCGGTTGATGGAGGAGGTTGGGATTGGGATGGAGGTGGTGAGGGACAATGATGGGCGGCTAAGGCGGGAGAAGCTGGCGGCAGTTGTCCGGCAAGTGGTCGTGAGTGAGTTGGGGAAGGCGGTGAGGGAAAAGGCCAAGAAAATAAGTACCGACTTGAGGCTGAAAGGGGAGGAGGAGATTGATGCAGTGGCGGTGGAGCTACTGCAATTATGCCTCCTAAGTGGTGGTCGTTGGAGGAGAATTCTTAAGATGATAAGCAAAGTCAGTTGCAATTGGTTCAACCTCTGCGGTGAGAGGTGAAGTTTAGATCTAAAATGACATATATCTTCCTTCTTTTTTTTTTTTTTTTGAATTTGACTTTTGGAAGTTAACTTAGAAGTCTAGCTAGATGCTTACCGAAGAGTGGCAAAAATGATCAATAGAGTTTCTATTTAACAACTCTTTGACTCGCTCCTTCGGAGTATATAATATATGAACATTATCTTAATCTTAATTAATTAGCTCCCCAAAGTAATTAAGGTTTATTTTGAAAACATTTTTTACATGATTTTCAAAAATACCACTTCTAGTTTTTCTTTTATTTTGGTTAATTAAAAGTGAGGAGGGAAGAATGGAAGATTTGCAAGAGGAAAAGGCTACCCTTTTTTGTGTTAGCCTAGCTAATATCATGTTCAATATTATTAACGTTTTAGACCATGGGCAGTAAGAATAGTCAATTTGTTTGTAATTATAAGTTTTTGCTTGCTTCTTTGTTAATTGTCGTTCGAAAAAAACAGTCGATTTATGATGTGTGTGCGATAATAGTTAAAAAGACCTTTTTTACCCCTTTGATCACTTTCATCTTAATTCTATTAATATTTTATTCTATTAAAATCAAAATAAAAAAAATATAAGATCATGAAGGAAGTATATATTAAATTTTAATCACATTCCATAGCTCATAGTCACTTCTCAATGCACATAATGATGGACATTTACCATTTAGGCTATGTTTGGCGTACTAGCTGAAAAGCTGGTTGTTAGTTGAAAAGTTAGCTGATAGCTGAAAAACTAGCTGTTAAATAAAAAGCTAGCTGATAAAAAATAACGTTTGATAAAACTAGCTGAAAAGCTAGCTGAAATATATAAAATCACATAAAAGGACATGCAAGAATATATGTTTCTATAATTAATTAAGGGGTGTATTTTGAAAATTTTAAAAAAACTCTTAAAAAGCTAGTCCAAATAGCTTTTCAAAAAGCTAGCTTATAAGTTACTTTTTGGCTTACCAAACACAACAACATAAAAAAGCTCAAAAAATAAACTAACTTATCAGTTAGCTGTGACGCCAAACATAGCATTAATCTGCTGTAGGATCATTTATATGCTAAAGAAGCATGAAAACGAGCTAGTGATATGTTGCAAATTAAAATTTTGTACAAGTAGCATCATAGACTATGTGTAGAGGCTATCTTCTCCTCGAGGTAATTGACATAAGATAAAATATTTAAAAAAAAAAAGATAATATATTTTTCTTGGTCATTTTACATAAACACACAAAAAACAATTTATTAGTTTATTATATTCTGATACCATCTAAAATTAATAATACAGATTATCTTTTTAAAAACTTAATTTAAATACCAATTAAATTAATAAGCATTTAAAGAAAACATATACCTTTTTTTAAATAAAGAATCCCAATAACGCAATAACCCCTGCTTCCATTTAAATTAAGACGCCCTAAAAAAAATACAAAAAACATGGTACAAGCCCGAGATGGAACGAATTGACGTAATATTTTCGATATCCCATTGCGTGGGAGCAAAGCAAATGACACCTCGTTTTTTCCTCATACGTGTCAATCCCGTTACCCAAGGGTTACTATTATAACCGGTAAAGTGCAACTTGCCCTCTATACTTTTTCGAGTTGACATGTTACATCCCTATACTCTAATTTGTTTGCATATAAACTCTTAAACTACAAGTAGAATGACAGAATAAATGATTATGAAATGCATAACGTTAACATACCCCATTCAATCTCAAGAAACATTGAAATTCATTTTTAGCACATTTTTAATTAAAAAAACTTAAAAACATAATTAAATATTATAATTATTGTCTTTTAAATATAGATAAACATACATCAAATTCAAATAACCATATAGCTTTGGGGGAAAACCCCGTTCACCAAAAATGTATCTACAGTAGGCAATATTGGTCCATCATTTGGTGCCAAAAATTCCATGGGATTTTTATATTTCTAAAATAAAAACTAGTTTAATCAAATATGGTACCAAAACGATCTATGTAATATTTTACACACGATTTTCAATTTCAATATTTCTTTAAACATGTTAAGATGGTAATATGTTTTTTTGTAAACAAACTCAATATATCACTAAAAACTAAGTGATATATATATATATATATATATATATATATATATATATATATATATATATATATATATATATATATATATATATATATATATATCACTAAAACTGTTTAACACTCAAATGTGTTAAGATAAATAACTATTCAATGAAATAATATTTTCTTCAAACATTTACTATTTTTATCAGAATTTTGTATATCACTTTATTAAACATAATAATATTATACTTATCCAACTTAATTTCTAAATATCATATTTATCTTTCATAAACTTTTAAAATATTTTATATGCACTTTTTAAACATCAAATATCATAAATTCCATTTTTAAATATCAGAATATTATATATACTATTTTTAAACATCAAAATCAATAATAATATCTAATATATCATCCATCTACAACATGAAATAATCAACAACAAAAACTAAACAATAATTACATACATTCTATGAGAAAACTAAAGATACACGGGTGGATCTACTATGTTGCAAGTAGTGTCACCGATAATACCTGGTTTTTTCTGATGCAGTGCAAAAATTTTGATTTGTTTTTTTTTCTCTACTATAAAATGTGCTACCGGTAACACCTACTACGGACCGACAATACTTACTACATAGTCATGTGTCTGCCTCTAGTATTTGTTTGTCAAGATGACAACATTCCAATAATTTAGAAGTAGACGTTCAGTTATTATAGATATTAAGACATGATTATTTTTTTTTAATTATTATAATAATTCTAATATATAAAAAATAATTAAAAACTATTAAAAACATTGCATTTTTTTTGGGCAAATAAAGGGCATCAATTTTTTTTGGGGCAAATAAAAGGCATCATCAAATCGAAAACAAGAGTTGCATCTTGCAACCCACCTCCTTTTATACGGACTGAAGTATACACGGTTAAATGTATAAGGTTCAATAATGTAAATATATTAATTTAAATTCTGATGAATTCCGAAGATCCAACAATATTCAGGATCATCTACAATGGCAACTGTCTCGGCCTTCTCTTCTTCGGAATGGCCAAACCCTAACCCTAACCCTAGTACAAGCGCCAATACACGTTCAGAAGAAGGCAAAGAACATACCAATTCACTTGCCGGCGACCTTCACAGCGGTATTTCGTCGGGGCTCCCACCGATCAGAACGAGTTCTAACCAACAACGAATTCCATATATTCAGGATGGAAAAGAAGATATTCACGCTGCAACTCAACCTAATTCTGCTCCGGCTACGGTTCCGGTTCATGGACAGACCTTAATTCCAAGCTCTAACCATAAAATCCCCAATTTTCATAACCGTGATTCTTCTCCTTCACATCTATCGCTATTTCACGTTTCATTCAACCAAGATAATGGATGCTTTGCGTGCGGTATTAATCAAGGATTTCGGATATATAATTGCGATCCTTTTCGCGAGATCTTCCGTCGGGATTTTGAAAATGGAGGCGGTATTGGGATCGTGGAGATGCTGTTTCGATGCAATATACTTGCGTTAGTCGGAGGCGGTTCTCAGCCTCAGTATCCTCTAAATAAGGTTATGATCTGGGATGATCATCAGGGCCGATGCATTGGTGAGCTATCGTTTCGATCGGAGGTTCGTGGAGTTCGGTTAAGGCGAGATCGGATAATTGTGATTTTGGAGCAGAAGATATTCGTATACAATTTCACGGATTTGAAGTTATTGCAACAGATCGAGACATTTGCGAATCCCAAGGGCCTTTGCGATGTTTCACAAGCTTCTGGTAATTTTGTGCTTGTTTGTCTCGGATTGCGGAAGGGACAAGTTAGGGTTGAGCATTACGCTTCCAAGCGAACAAAGTTTATCTTAGCTCATGATTCAAGAATTGCGTGCTTCGCTCTGTCACAGAATGGAAATATGCTTGCCACAGCCAGCAACAAGGGAACTCTTGTTCGTATCTTCAATACCCACGACGGGTCATTGTTGCACGAGGTAGGCGTTAATTTGGTTAACTTCATTTATGATTCTGGATAATTTTACACATGTCTTTGTAATTATTACAACTTTGATGGTTTTAACCAAGCTCATTAATGGTGGGGTGGGATACTACTAATAACAATTAGGTAAGGAGGGGTGCAGATAGAGCTGAAATACATAGCCTTGCATTTTCTCCTACGGCTGAGTGGCTAGCAGTCTCAAGTGATAAGGGTACTATTCATGTTTTCAGCATCACATCTGTCGATAATCCAGACCTCATTACCAGTTCATCTCGTGCTCTCATTAAAGGTACACAGTTGCATTGGTTTTTCATTAAAAATCAACCATTGTTCTTGAATCTTTGACAAAACAACACATAGTTTCATGAATATGACATTAAATTATGTTGCAGGAGTTATCCCCAAGTATTTTAGCTCTGTGTGGTCGTTGGCTCAGTTCCGATTGGTTGAAGGCTCTCAGTATATTGTTGCATTTGGTCATCAAAAGAACACAGTGGTGATTCTTGGCTTAGATGGAAGGTATTAAAGTTTCTTGACAGATTTATATTCATTTTGGAATGATGATTACTTTGTTTTTGATGGATTAAAATTGTTGTAATTATGCAGTTTCTATAGATGCCAATTTGACCCAAAAGCTGGAGGGGAGATGACTCAACTGGAATATCACAACTTTGTGAAGCCTGATGACTCTTTCTAATTTTGCTTAACAACATATGTCTTTTCATGGTATGTTTGTTGCTTTGTTACACTTTTGCTGATGCTTGTGAAGGAATGGGTATATATATATATATATATATATATATATATATATATATATATATATATATATATATATATATATATATATATATATATATATATATATAATTTTGTAAATGCCAATGTATATGTAATGTAAAAATTGTCAACTTGCTAAATGATAACTTTTGAAGATGTTCACAAAGAATTCAGAAACTGAAACTGTGGATCCCACACAATTAAGTCAAATTGATTTGTGTACTTTTTAATATAACTCGTTTATTTTTGGGATATTTACCAAAATGACATTTTTTTTGTAATTACTGTAACAATTTGATCACATTTATAACAAAATACCAAAATCACCACCTAATTCAAAACTATTTCTATGTATTACAGCCCATGTATATCTCTTGTATTGTTAATTTGTTATCGGCCTTTTGGCCCATGTGTTGTAATCGTGTATGCATTTAAACATACACAAGCTATTGATAATTCAAGGAAACTTATATGGTATCCGTAGCTAATCCCTCAATCTCTCAACCTTCCGTTTCTTATATGTTTGCCCACTGGCAGGCCACCTTTTCTCGGCCTAAACCCTAGCCAGCTTTCTCCTATCTACTTCCACCATAACTACTGAAATGCCTAATAAGGACTCCACTAACAAGCCTTTTGACATTACCAAAATTAGACGCTACGTCCCCATTAATATCAACCCAAATGACCTCAACTATGATGTCCGGAGAAAGCTTTTTAAAGCATGTTGCATGAGTTTTGGTATCCCCTCGACAAGGTGCCGCTTATGAACCCAACTTCCGAATAGATAAAGCTTGATACTCTAGAAAGGCGTGACGGCTCATCGTATCAGGATAAATCATTTTGCATGAGTTTTAGTATCACTTTTAACAACAATCTGCTATAAATGATACTCTAGAAATGCATGATAGCTCATCGTATTTGGAAGAGCCTTGAAAGTTTATTTTGCGACAATAAGGATGCCCGTGCAATGCAACTTGATCACAGACTACTTTAAAAATCTCAAGGTTCTCTCTGACCTTCTCATCAACATTGATGATCTATTATCGGAGAAAACCCTACCGATGTACATGATTAATGGTATTGTTGAAAAATGCAACCAAGTGGCTAGCATCATACATCGTCAATCCCCTTTGTCATTCTTCTTCAAGTCAGCTTCATCTTGTTCCTAGAAGAAACTTGACTTGCTTGCTCGACCCCTTAATAATTTCACCGTGACCATTCATCCTCGTCGATGGTTCTTCGTATAAAAAATGTGACTCCATCTTGCGAACAAAAACCGTACTGTGGAGACAATCAGCCAAATAATCGTTGGGGGAATGCTTGTGACCATTGAAACAGTCGCCACCCTAATGATCGACGCCTTTAAGACCGACAACAACCTTCCTCAGACTCCACTACCGGCCCACTACCATCGTGGGCTTTATGGTCTCCTGTATGGTCACCATGGTACCCACCGACCCAATGGATTTAGCAGATGGGCTCCTCAGCCTGGTCCACAGTCAGCAGCCGTAGGCTACGGCTGCTTGTTCGCCTTAACCTCCAACAACATGGGCTATTCGCGTAACATGCCCATCTGTCCCTCTCGGAAGACTCAACAATTGCAAGTCCTTAGGCCTAACAGCCTTCTTTTCTTCATGGTCAACCTCATACAACACTAAATCAACTCTTGACCAAACCATAGCTCTCCACTAGCGTTCCAAAAGATGAGTCTTCAAGACCTAACTAACGCTAGATGGTTCATGAACTATAACTTCTATTATTATTAAAATTTTTGTTTTTGTCAAACAATCTACTCGTGATAAGAATCAAACCATCCAATTTGACTTTTGTGGTTTCTTCTTCTATGTGACAGCACGAAAGACCTTTACCTTGATAGTCTTTTGAAGTCTCTTCCTCAAGTAATGCTTTGTTCAAGCCCCACGAAGTGGCATCAATTACTCGGCCATCCCCTGAGGAAGTGTTTTCCTTTTTTCCAATAAAATTATTCCATATAATAAACAAGTATCAAATTTGCTTTGTAAAGCAAGCCAGCTTGACAAGCATATGTATCTTCCTTTTTTGCTATCTAATAAAATTGTCGATGCACTATTTGTTTGATTACATTGATATACCTCGTTTCTAGTTTGAGTGGTCTAAAATACTTTTTCATCTTTTTAGACCATTGTTCACTCTACCTTTGTGAATATCCTTTAAAACAAAAAATGGCATCGTATCTAAATTGTTCATTTCTAGTCTTATGTCTGTGACCATTTCAACGAAGATATATGCGCTCTTTAATATGATCATGGTAGAGAATATACCAATTCCACCATTCGTCAAACTTTTGACAGCAACGACATCCAAATTCATTTCTCGTGTTAAAAAACATCACAACAAACTGATCGTTCATAACAAAGGCTATGTTCCACAAAAAACTTCATCTGTACCATTTTATTCTAGTCTCATCTTCCCCCAACCTATTGGGTAGAAGCCCTCTACACGATAACTCACCTACTCAATATTCTTTCGTCCAAGTCTATTGTTTACTAAATTTAGCACCGAAGATGTAACGCCCGCATTTCCCGCTAGGTGCCGCTATGATGTCTGGAGAAAGCTTTTTGAAGCATGTTGCATGAGTTTTGGTATCACCTCGATAAGGTCGTCTGACAACCCAACTTCCAAATAGATAAAGCTTGATACTCTAGAAAGGCGTGACGGCTCATCGTATCTGGATAAAGCATGTTGCACGTGTTTCGGTATCACCTTTAACAACAATTTGCTATAAATGACACACTAGAAAGGTGTAACAGCTCAACGTATTTTTTGAAGAGCCTTGAAATTTTATTTTGCGACAATAAGGATGCCCATGCAATTGAACTCGATCACAAGATCCGTTTCTTGGAAATGCTTTGATAATATCATTATCATGTTTTTGGGAACAAATTCCGCAATATTATTTTTCAAATAGGATACTCTGATTTTAAATAAACATAAATAATTTGGTATTTTCTGGTCATGAAATTGAGGATGCCATAAAAGACTATACCAAAAACCTCCCGACTACACACACCTTGTGTGTTTGGTTACCTTTGCTACCTATACCTTTACCCACCACATAAATACTCCCTAAGATCCACTCATTGCATTTTCCTTCACTACACTGTCAATCATCTTGACTTTTGTTTCCTCGATCTTCACAACAATAAAATCATTCTTTCTCGTCAAGTAACTTTTGACGAGAATGTCTTTCCTTTAGCATCAATGCCTCCAACCATGTAACAGTCCAAAATCTCAAGTATTGTTAAATTGCATTTTGGGGTGTTTTAAAGGGGAGACTCGGCGAGTTGGAGCAAGACTCGCCGAGTAGGGTCGCAGATTTGGTCGTGGGTTCGCGACTGGACTCGACGAGTCCAGGATGGACTCGGCGAGTCGACGCTGTTCAGCGGAAACCCTAGCCGTCTCGTATTGGGTCGTATATAAGGGTTGTTATGTCGTCATTTCACGTATTTTGGCCGATTGTGGAGAACCCTAAACGACTGTGGCATCTAGAGCAAACTTGAAGGCCATTATTGACTTTGAAGGAATTGTGGTGCAAGAAGAGGAAGGATTTTGGCCAAAGGAAGAGCAAGGGGGTCGAGTTCTGAGGTTTGGGGACACAGAGAGTACGTTTTCAGGTTATGTTTCGGATCATTCCTGTTATTTTGATGTGTACACGAATTTAGGGTTTATGAAACCCATTTGGGTTTAGATGGATTGTTGTGTTATTATCCAACGTTTATAATCCTGTATTAGTACCCCTTAGAGGTCCAGAAGGTTCTATGTTTGTATATTCGGGAAAATATGTATCTCAGGAAGCAGTTTGATCGACTGCATGGCGTGGACTCGCCGAGTCGGATGATCAGACTCGGCGAGTAGCTTGAAGATTCACTGGGACTCGCCGAGTTGTTCTTCAGACTCGGCGAGTGGAGTCGGGGTGGCCCCGCGATTCTTCCAGGAGTAACTCGTTGAGTCAAAGAGAGTACTCGACGAGTAGAAGGGAATTTTAGAGGAATGAAGGACGACCAGACTCGCCGAGTCGCCAGGGAACTCGCCGAGTCCAGTCGAGTTGACAGCGGACTGTTGACTAGAGTTGACTGGTGTGATTTCTTAGGGTCAACTAATGAGGAAGATAGAAGTATTAATAAGAGACATATGATGTGACAGGGAGCTTGTAGCTCGGAGGATCAAGTGTAAGGGATTTCAGGAGTTGCTATCTTCCAGTGACTGCGAGGTGAGTCTTCTCACTATACTTCACCCGGAAGGGTTTGACTGCTAGACCGGAAGGTCGTGTGTGTTATATTCATGCTATGTCTAGAGTGGTAGATGCTTTATATGTGAAGTGTGCTTATATGTGATGTATGCTTATACGGGCCGGAAGGCGAGACTTTATGTGACAGAAAGGTCAGGTATGATATATGGTGTATGTGCTTTATGTGTTAGAGTATTTGTATTATGTGTTATATATGTGTATGGGCCGGAAGGCAATTATCTTATGGGCCGGAAGGCAATGTTATGTGGACCGAAAGGTCCGGGCCGGAAGGCAAAGTTATGTGGACCGAAAGGTCCGGGCCGGAAGGCGTATGTGCGTAAGGTATATTGGGGAACTCACTAAGCTTCGTGCTTACGTTGTTTATGTTATGTTGTTTCAGGTTCTTACAGTAACGCGGGAAGGCAACGGTTCGATTGTACACACCGAAGAAAGAGTTGTGTTTTGGAGGATCCTGGTCTTCTATTATGATGAAAATGAAGCTATGTTTTGTAATTCGAATGTGAATAAGATTTTAAACAAGTGTTTTTAATATTAAATTGATTATTTAAATGAAAATTTTGTTTTTGGAAACCACGGCGTTACAAATTGGTATCAGAGCCTTGGTTTGAGGGATTCGGACGCACCTACGGGTAAATCTGGACTCAAACTGAGGAAGTAAGAAAAAGTTTTTCAAATAAATGGGTTTCTAAAAGTGAATAAGAGTTCAAAGAGAAAGCAAGAAAGAGCAGTGTGTACAATCAGCCAGAGCCAAACGGTGATTTCCCAAAATACCCTTACTTTTGTATTATGAAATATCTATTATGCACTTTATGAGACAATATTGCATGCTAGAGACAGGCTAGGTATTTCACATCTTAGGACTAGAGTGGCCTGATTTGTGATGCCTTAGTCTAGGGTTCGCTGTTATATGTGCGTTATGCTTTTGTGTGTATGTGATGAGTGAGAGTATCTAGTTAGAACGCGCAAGGGGTAAAGCTACGGGGTGCTGAGGTACTTCCGAGGATGAGCCGAGAAGGTGAAGCTACCACAGATGGGGAGTCCTATGTATGCTTCAATGCTCGAATGCTGCTTGCTTTGTGCTTTGTGGAGTTATCGATGATGGGAGTCAGCTACCAAGTGAGTATGACGATACTCAGGAGGTAGAGGGCTGGCATCATTAGGAACTCTTCAGCAGCTGATAGCAAAGAAGTGGGAGGACAGCGGAAGGGACTAGGGAGTAAACCTAGCCAGATGAGTGCGCTGGTGGAGTAGAGGATTTCGCTGGAAAGCGAGCACGCGCGATGAGATGGGTGAAAGAGCAGGTTTATCAGCTACTTAGGAACCCTGGGATGGTCCGTGTGGGAAGTATGGGTAGATGTGGCAGGTAGTATGGGCCCGTACTACTGAAAGCAGAGGACCCATACTTGATACAGGGGGCATCTTGAAGGTCCTAAGGAACAGATTGAGGAGTGATGTTATGGTTCGAATACCATACATCGGAGCGGATACAGAGTGATGTTATGGTCACGGCACAATACATCGGAACAGTTTGAGATAGATGTTGTGGTTCGAGTGCTATACATTGGAGCAGATTGAGGAGTGGTGCTATGGTTCAGGTACCATGCACCGAAGCATGTTGAGGAGGGATGTCATGGGATGAGTACCATGGTTCGTAGTGGATGATGCTTGTGACTATCTTGTTATCCGGTTATCGATCGGACGAGCACGAGCGAGCGGGATGCGAGGATTCGCGAGATCCGGCGTGATGAGGTTGCTGCATTGTTGCGGGCTGAGTCGCCAGAATTGTTTGGGTCGATCAGGACCACTATGATTGAAGTAGTTTGACGAGCGATATGCGGCTTTCGCAGAGACGGCTGCCGCGGCGGTTGCAGCGGCTGTAGCAACGGCAAAGAGAGGGGCTAGTCGGGGTTTCCAGTATCGGGACTTCTATTATGCGAAGCCTCCCACATTCGATGGAGTTCAGGACTCGATTGTTGCTATGAGATGGTTATCGGACATGGAGGGGTGTTTCTCCACGAGTTTATGCCCTGCTGATCAGAGGGTGGGGTGTGCTCTGAACCTGTTGAGGCTCAGGGCGAAGGATTGGTGGAGATTGACCACGAGGTCATTTTCCGATGCGCAGAGGGCTGCGGTTTCATGGGATCAATTCAGAGGGATGTTCAGTACTCGCTATGTTCCGCGGGATGAAGAGGAGAAACTGGCTCGGAAGTTCCTTAAGCTGAAGCAGGATTTGGAGTCGGTGACTGAGAGGACTGGGATGTTTATTGAGAGGGCGATGTTTTGCCCTGAGTTCGCTTCGGAGCAGGCTCAGATGTCCCGATATCCGAGTATGCTCAAGGGGGTTCGTGCCTGCGCAGAGGCGCGAGACCGTGTTGGTATCGCAGGAGGCCGCCATGTGGCGTGAGTTAGAGGTTGAGTTGCAGTTGCGTGAGATGAGGCAGGCCCCGATGCAGTCTCAGTCGGCGCCGAAACGGTCCATGACCGTAGACGTTAGAATGGGGGATCGGAGTGGTCACACTTGTGGGAAGTGTGAGGGAGATGGCACCGGAGCTTGTTGGCCCAGTGGTGCATGCCGCAAGTGCGGAAAGGAGGGGCACTGTGCACGGGATAGTTGGCAGTCAGTGCCAATTCGGAATTTGAGGAGGACAGGATGAAGCGGAGCCCCAGAGGGCTCAGGGTCGTGTTTATCTGCGTGCGACAGAGGGAGACGGAGCAGTGCCGGAGACAGCTGCGGGTATGATGCTTTCATGATGTCTTAATTGTCTGGCATTGATTTGGCTTATTGTTTGTGCTGGTATCTTGTATGGATTTCGATGCGGTATTCGTTGTTTCGCGGGTCTGGCATGGTTATGGATTGGTGCTTCAGGTTTTCGCTTTGGCATTCGTTATTCCCTGATGGTTGGGTATGGTTATAATTGGTGTTTTAGTGTCAGTAGTCTTGTGCGGCTTTCGATGTGGTGTTCATCCTTTGGGCAGATTGTGAGTTTGGTTATGGGTTATTGTCGAGGATTCCTTTGGTTATCGTTCGTGGGGGTTGTTAAGGGAGACGCGGCACTGGGTTGATTGTCGGGTAGCATCTACAGTCGGGGAGTGGATGATTGAAGGACTAGATTCTTGTGAGTGGGTTGATCAGGGAGGAGGTGTGTTTTGCTGAGGGTTGCTTGTGCTTGTGGGAAGCAGTCAGTGGGTAAATGTTCTCTTTGTGCAGGATGGTTCTGAAACGTCGTTAATGACGATCGGTGGCAGTTAGTCAGTGCTTTAGTGGGGGAGAATTAGAAAATTCTCCGGGAGATCGATGAGTATGTGAGGGTGCTTAGCTGCCGGGATTCAGCAGTGTTTGTCAGCGCAGAGTATAGGCCGATGAGAGCGAGTGTCGGGTATGCGGGGCGGGATACAGACCTAGGGCATTCGATTTTGGAGGCCTGAGAGAAGGCCGGGATCAAGCTTGAGTAAGTAATCGGGGTTATGTGATCAGAGTATTGGTATGTTTGAGGAACGTGATGGGTTGTACTGCATTAATCCCACGGGATTATGTTGTGCATGTTTCTAGAGCTGGAACCGGAAGGTTCCAGAGTTAGAACCTAAGGGTTCGCAGAGTTGGGTGTACGGACCCACAGAGATATAGCCTCGAGTGGCTAGTATGTGTTATGAGAGTCGGTCCAGTCATGCTGGAGACTCTGTTGGTATTGCTGGATCAGTTTGAGATTGTGGATTGTGTATGTTGCAGTGGGATTGCATTGGAAGGTCTGGCCCCGGGTTAGTGATCTTGTTTAGCTGAGGCAGTGATTTTGGTGAGTGGAGAGAGTGCATGGGATTGAGAGCCCCTGCAATGAGAACCAGAGTATGTGAATAGCAGTTACGCAAAAAGGGTGGTGTCGCTTGGGGCGAGCACCGTGGCACCGGTTGGAGTGGCAATATATTCAAGAGAGTCCCGTGGAAAAGGAAAAGAGGAGGGTATGTAACTCCGAAGGGGGTGCAAGTTCACGAAAGTGAAAGCTGCAGAGCAGAGTTATGGTTAGAGTATTTCGAGTATGGTTTTGAGCATAGTGTTCGCGGCAGTGGAGTAGGAACCCATCCGGTTGTGATGTCTGTTGAGGCTCAGAAGGGATGCATGGAGAGAGAAAATTTTAAATTCTCAGTGTGAATCTGATCAGAGTGTAGGGTGGATGTAGTGGTTCACCTTGGGAGATGTTCGAGGATATCATCAGTGTATCGGGTCCTTCCACCTGCGGGTGTTGGGACTAGTTCAGTAGGTGTAAGTGATGGCAAGAGGGAACTTGTGAGAGTTGATCTGAGAGGGAGGACGGATCTCTCAGTCGGTCCGGAATGGGCAAAGTGGGCTTTGGATCGGGGATCCGGTGGTTCAGGGTTTCCTAACCCTTATGGGTTGAGTGATCGTTGAGATTTGGAGCAGAGTGCATCGTGGGTAACTTCCGATTACAGAGAGTGATGAGCAGTTCAGAGTTCGTACTTTAGTTGACAAAGCAGACTCAGCAGGTTAAAGAGAGTTAGTGATCGTCTAGAGTTAACAGGAAAGTTATGCAGGCAGGCGCCGTTACGAGCATGTGATTCAGGTCAGCGACTTCGTATTTCTGATGGGGTGCTTCGATTTAGGAAGAGGGGTAAATGGGGGGCCCCGGTATGTCGGGTCTTTTTGTGAAGGTGCGAAGGTAGGAAGGGTGGCCTATCGTTTAGAGCTGTTAACGGAATTGGGACGGATCCATGACACTGGTATGTGTCGCAGTTGAAGAGGTGTATAGCGGATGAGTCAGCAGTGGTCCTACTAGAGAACGATTAGGTGGATGCGAGCCTGTGTTACGTCGAGGGGCCAGGGACCGTCGGAGATCGGAAGATCAAGGTTCTGAGGAACAAGGAGGTACCTCTGGTATTGGTTCAGTAGCGGTCGCGGGAGAGATCGGTAGTGTCTAGGAAGCCGAAACGTGAGATGCGGGAACAGCAGCCAGAGCTATTTTCAGAATGAGACTTCGAGGGTGAAGTCTAATTCTAGTGGGGGAGAATTGTAACAGTCCAAAATCTCAAGTATTGTTAAATTGCATTTTGGGGTGTTTTAAAGGGGAGACTCGGCGAGTTGGAGCAAGACTCGCCGAGTAGGGTCGCAGATTTGGTCGTGGGTTCACGACTGGACTCGACGAGTCCAGGATGGACTCGGCGAGTCGACGCTGTTCAGCGGAAACCCTAGCCGTCTCGTATTGGGTCGTATATAAGGGTTGTTATGTCGTCATTTCACGTATTTTGGCCGATTGTGGAGAACCCTAAACGACTGTGGCATCTAGAGCAAACTTGAAGGCCATTATTGACTTTGAAGGAATTGTGGTGCAAGAAGAGGAAGGATTTTGGCCAAAGGAAGAGCAAGGGGGTCGAGTTCTGAGGTTTGGGGACACAGAGAGTACGTTTTCAGGTTATGTTTCGGATCATTCCTGTTATTTTGATGTGTACACGAATTTAGGGTTTATGAAACCCATTTGGGTTTAGATGGATTGTTGTGTTATTATCCAACGTTTATAATCCTGTATTAGTACCCCTTAGAGGTCCAGAAGGTTCTATGTTTGTATATTCGGGAAAATATGTATCTCAGGAAGCAGTTTGATCGACTGCATGGCGTGGACTCGCCGAGTCGGATGATCAGACTCGGCGAGTAGCTTGAAGATTCACTGGGACTCGCCGAGTTGTTCTTCAGACTCGGCGAGTGGAGTCGGGGTGGCCCCGCGATTCTTCCAGGAGTAACTCGTTGAGTCAAAGAGAGTACTCGACGAGTAGAAGGGAATTTTAGAGGAATGAAGGACGACCAGACTCGCCGAGTCGCCAGGGAACTCGCCGAGTCCAGTCGAGTTGACAGCGGACTGTTGACTAGAGTTGACTGGTGTGATTTCTTAGGGTCAACTAATGAGGAAGATAGAAGTATTAATAAGAGACATATGATGTGACAGGGAGCTTGTAGCTCGGAGGATCAAGTGTAAGGGATTTCAGGAGTTGCTATCTTCCAGTGACTGCGAGGTGAGTCTTCTCACTATACTTCACCCGGAAGGGTTTGACTGCTAGACCGGAAGGTCGTGTGTGTTATATTCATGCTATGTCTAGAGTGGTAGATGCTTTATATGTGAAGTGTGCTTATATGTGATGTATGCTTATACGGGCCGGAAGGCGAGACTTTATGTGACAGAAAGGTCAGGTATGATATATGGTGTATGTGCTTTATGTGTTAGAGTATTTGTATTATGTGTTATATATGTGTATGGGCCGGAAGGCAATTATCTTATGGGCCGGAAGGCAATGTTATGTGGACCGAAAGGTCCGGGCCGGAAGGCAAAGTTATGTGGACCGAAAGGTCCGGGCCGGAAGGCGTATGTGCGTAAGGTATATTGGGGAACTCACTAAGCTTCGTGCTTACGTTGTTTATGTTATGTTGTTTCAGGTTCTTACAGTAACGCGGGAAGGCAACGGTTCGATTGTACACACCGAAGAAAGAGTTGTGTTTTGGAGGATCCTGGTCTTCTATTATGATGAAAATGAAGCTATGTTTTGTAATTCGAATGTGAATAAGATTTTAAACAAGTGTTTTTAATATTAAATTGATTATTTAAATGAAAATTTTGTTTTTGGAAACCACGGCGTTACAAACCAATCCCATTCATACAACTTCCTTGGAGATAACATTTACCTAAACCCCATAACATGTGTCCTCACACTACCCACCCCCATACACTTTCTTTCTTCCTCCTACACCTCATCTACCCTCAACTTCATCCCCAACACCCGCATTAACCCCTTTTATTTCTCAACAACCCCTTCAGCCACCTGTTATCTATCTAAATGGCTTTGATGCTGCTCTGATAACCTTTATTGACCCATCTTCAACACATGTATCCCATGCTGCCCTTGGCAACCCCACCTTGTCACCCAATGACAACTTGAGCAAAATTCGGGATTACCAAACCCATCACCCAGTTAAATTTCATACTTATTTCATTCTTATCCACATCCCAAATCTCATATGCATCCCGTTTAACAATCCAGATTAGCAAAAAGCTATGTCCAATGAATGTAATGCTATTATTAAAAATATTTCG
This sequence comes from Lactuca sativa, assembly GCF_002870075.4. Lineage (NCBI taxonomy): Eukaryota > Viridiplantae > Streptophyta > Magnoliopsida > Asterales > Asteraceae > Lactuca > Lactuca sativa. The sequence continues at coordinate 82,225,451 of NC_056630.2, read as the reverse complement.
TCTCTTGTACCTCGACCCCCTGATGTTAATATTGTTTATTTTGTGTGGCTTTTCAAACACATATATAATGTTGATAGCTCCTTTAGGAGGTATACACCTCAATTTATGGCAAACAATAAAAGTCAACAACCAGACATTACTGCGACGAGATGTTTAGCTCAATTGTAAATCTACAACAATTTGTACCATCCTAAAGACCCTAGGATTGGTTTTAGTGTTCTGAAGGTTATGATCTTTGTCTTGGTTTTGAGCACATCATAACTGATTCATCGTTGTTCATTTATCACGATAGACATGATCTTGCATTCTTACTCTTATATGTGGATGACATTATACTCACGACCTCCACGACTACCTATGGAAGATCATCTCATCGCTTGGTCAAGAGTTTTTAATGAGCCATTTGGGAGCTCTAAACTATTTTCTTAGCAACTCGGTCACACAATCTTCAAAAGGTATGTTCCCCTCTCACGAAAATACATTGAGGAATTCTCTCACCAGAAAGGATGCAAAATTGAATCCATGCAAGAGTCTAACTGTCCATCATCAAAACTTGGAACCATCGATTCTTCTTTCTCGCACCCATCCTTGTACCATAGACTTGTGGAGGCATTACAATACTTGACATTTAGCCGCCCGATCTTAACAGGTTTTCATATACATGCATGAACCTCAAGAACCCCACCTCAATACTCTCAAATGCATCTTGCATTATATCAAGTGTTCTTTCGATCACATCCTACAATTATATGTGACCTCGTCCACATCCCTCATCGCTTACTTTGACAGAGACTAGGGATGTCTAGTCACTCGTAGATCAACACCTGGTTATTGTGTGTTTCTCAGTGAGAACCTTGTCTCATAGTCCCCTAAGCGGCAACACACGGTCTCATGTTCGGGTGCAAATGCAAAATATCATAGTGTCACCAACGTAGTTGCTGAAACTGCTACACAACCTTCTTCATGAGGTTGATAACCTATTCGCATAGCCACCATCATCTATTGTGACAGTATCAATGTCATTTAAATGACCGCAAACCCAATTCTTCATCAAGGGATGAAATATGTAGAGCTTGATATTCATTTTGTTTGGGACAAAGTCAATGTGCTGAGATCTAGTCGATGTGTTGAGATCTAGTTCTCCTCTATGCCCCTAGTCGTTACCAATACAAATATTTTTACGAAAGGCGTCACGACTACTTTATTTTGTGACTTTTGTTCTGTGACATCCTCTTTTTCACGGCCAGAAAAGACTGATTTTGTTTATGCTTTGTTTGAAAATCAGAGTAACATTTTAAATAAAAGTGTTGCGGAATTTGTCCCAAAACAATATATGATAAAGATTTATCAAAAGAATTTCCAAAGAAATGTATTTCATTAAAAGACTCGGGATGTCATGTTTGACACAGATCAAAAGCATAAACAGTACAAATATAAGCCTTACTACATTATTTCATATCTACAGGCCTATATCCGTAATCCATCATCTAAAACATCACATCTATGCTCATGCGTCATTACCTATAATACAAGAAACTAAGTGGGTCAGGCTTGGGAGCCTGGTGAGCACATAGGGTTTTCAACCCACAATAAATAAGTTTATTAACTTTATCAAATCAAACAAACCCGATTACCCGTTCCCGTTATCCTCACTTTACGTCCCTAAAACATCTAACACAAGGGACCTAGTCTAAGGACTTTCATCGGGATGGACACTACTGCTAAGGGGATTCCTTAGCAATAAATGTCTTTAAGGCAACCATGTGGGGGATAGAGTACACCTGGTGAGCACACAGTTCAAATAAACACCTACAGGTGACGAGCCTGCTAGTGTTCCACTGGACTGTCTAGAATAGTCCGTGGTCGTCATCTATACTCCGCTAGATTACTAGATCATCAATAACATCTATAACGAGGCCTCTCATTATTTTATTTTGTCACGCAACAACTATTACATCTACCCATGTTTTACCCAACACATTTTGTAGATATAAAATACATATACAGTTTAAATTATTTAAAACGAGTATAAAATCGTTCATCCAGCATAGATAGCAAGTATACAGATAATATGCACACGTAGCACGTAATTTATATAAAATACTTCATATCTATGTGTAAGATGAAAGTAACTATGCACTCACCTGTTAAAAATAAATTACTTATGATTAGGCCAACACTTCTTCTAACACCTTAGCTTTTCCTTCCAAAATTATATAATATATTTCCTTTAACTTTTCTTTTTGATTGAGTGTTATGATATCAACTAAAAGAAGGGAATATTGATATTTATACTACAAAATAAGCAAGGCTTCCAAAGCTTCCGTCGAAAAAAAAAGAAGAAAATAAGCTTAGTCATCCATACACGTATGAACTTCAATTAATAAAATGTGTATGAACATACTTATATATCCAACACGTATTATCCTTATCTTATCCCAAAATTGGAAAATGTATGATCAACAGGTATCATTTGCATTTAAGAAGGTGCACGACTTGTCCATTTTGTTTTAAGATTTATATTTCATTTGTAAAATATATATATATATATATATATATATATATATATATATATATATATATATATATATATATATATATATATATATATATATATATATATATATACACACGTTTTCTTTATATAATAATCATAAATCTTTTTAACTTAAATATAAATATCAATGTTTCTTGTTTTTCTTCTATTATTTATTTTATAAATATCATCATATATTTTGTTTTACATATTATAATATTTATAATTGTTAAATAACATTGTAAAATTATAATTGGGGACTATCATCGAAAAATAGGTGTAACACAAACACATTAACGTTTTATTATTTGGGTTTACCCTTGAATGTATTTAGCCCAAATATATCTTATATAGTTTGACATTTTAGGGTCGTTACAATTTTCATTAAGATCACTAAGGCTAAAATCACTTTATCGTATATTCACTTTTTACGCCATACAGCTTCGTGACGATTCTGTCGTGAAACTTCGACAGATCATAACTTCTTTGTTAGAACTCGGATTTTGGTATCCTTTATATATCTGTAATCCTTGTCACGCCCACTACAAGTTTCTTAATAGATATCGACTTTATCTAATATTTATTATTGACGCTCATTTTTATTCTTAATTAATTAAATCCTAGTAATTAAGCATAAAACACATAATACACATAATATTCACATAATTCCTTTTCATTTCTTCAAAATGAGTTACAAAGGTTAACCTAGACTATAACGTTAATAATAATGCCTAGCCTAGAAACACGGACGTTACAATTCTCTCCCCCTTAGGATGATTCCATCCCCGGAATCACACATCAGCAAACAAATGCAAGTAGCGACTCATCATGTCACTCTCCGTTTCCCAGGTGAGATTTGGCCCATTCGTATGTTTCCATCGCACAATCACTAGATCGACCATTTTGCGTCGCAACTTCTTAGTCTTATGGTCAAAGATTGCCTCAGGCTCTTTAATCAACCTCTTGTTTTCATCCAACCTTAATTCATAAATGGAAATTATGTCGGGCACATCTCCTGTGAACTTTCTCAAATAACACACATGAAAGGTGTTATGAATACCATCCAGTTCTTTAGGTAATTCGAGCTTGTAAGCTTGGTTCCTAATCTTCTGAAGAACTTTAAATGGTCCAATAAACCTTGGACTCAACTTTCCTCGTTTTCCGAATCTTATAAGTCCCTTCCACGGTGAGACTTTAAGCAGAACCGAATCCCCAACTTCGAAGGTCATCGGTCGTCTTTTCTTGTCAGCATAGCTCTTCTGACGATCCTGAGCTGCTAACATCCTCTCCCTGATTACTTTCAACTTTTCAACAGTCTCATGGACTATCTCGGGGCCCATAAACTGCTTTTCTCCAGCCTCAAGCCAACAAGACGGCGTGCGACACTTCTGTCCATACAAGGCTTGATAGGGTGCCATCTTGATGCTCGAGTGGAAACTGTTGTTGTAGGGAAATTCTACCAAAGGTAAGTGCTCATCCCAGTTACTTTGGAACTCAAGGGTACATGCTCTCAGCATATCTTCAAGCGTTTGAATCGTTCTTTCGCTCTGACCATCAGTCTGCGGATGGTAAGCTGTACTCAGACACAACTTCGTACCTAGTTCCTCTTGTAGACTCCTCCAAAACCTCGATGTGAAACGGCTATCACGATCGGATACAATCGTAAGAGGAACACCGTGAAGTCTCACAATTTCCTTCACGTAAGCATTTACAAGCTTATCCATAGACCACCTTTCATTGGAAGCTATGAAGTGTGCACTCTTTGTGAAATGATCCACGACCACCCAAATCATGTCGTGACCGTTCTTTGTCCTGGGTAGTTTAGTCACAAAATCCATGGTGATGTCTTCCCATTTGCCCATGGATAAAGGTAAAGGTTCTAAACTCCCATATGGTTTCTGATGTTGTGCCTTAACTCTCGCACATGTTACACACTCGGTCACATACTTCGCAACATCGAGCTTCATCGTCGGCCACCAGTAGTAGGGTTTTAGGTCCCTATACATTTTTGTGCCACCGGGATGAATGAAGTACATGGTCTTGTGCACTTCTTCCATCAGAAGATCTCTTATTCCTCCCGTCTTAGGTACCCAAATCCGATCTTGGAATACCTGTGACATCCACATTTTCACGGCCAGAAAAGACCGATTTTTTTTATGCTTTATAAAAATCAGAGTACTTCTTTTCATAAAAATGTTGCGGAATTTGTTCCCAGAAAAATACGATAAATACGTTATCAAAACATTTTCGTAGAAACGTATTTTATTCATTTTAAAACGTTTGGGATGTCATTGTCAATACAGGAACATAAGCATAAATGGAACTTACATTTATTTACACTAGTGATCTACATTTCTTTAATCTCTTAGTGTAATGTCACTTCATATTGACACCTGTGATATAAGTAAACTGAGTGGGTTAGGTTGGGAAACCTGGTGAGTACATAGGGTTTTTCAACCCACAATAATATAATTATTATGTTTAAACAATTAAACAATCAACCCAATTACCCATCCCCATATCTTCTTTATTCTTTAGGATCTACCCTAAGAATCAGCTATTCCTCGTTCATGTATTCCCAAGGAGTATCCTAAGGAATAGGTACGAATTCCATTGTTGTAAATGACACATCTGTCAAGCACAATCTGCTAGTTCTGTCACTAGGGTGCAACTACCAAAATTGTGACATTCTCTATGGGGCGCATCTACCGAAATAGTCCTTTATGCGCATCTGCCGGGGCTATGAGGTTCTCTATTAGGCGCTTCTGCCGGTAGAGACCTTTAGGCGCATCTGCTGGGTTTGATTGACAGTATCGTTTTCGAGAGTCCACTCGCAATACATATCAATGGGTTTTTAGAGTACACCGGTGAACACGTCGTTCACAACACCTACAGGTTGCGAGCCTGCTAGTGTTCCACTGGACTGTCTAGAATAGTCCGTGGTTGTCATCCATACTCTGCTGAATGACAGGGCCATCATTTGGGAAAAAGGTTTCTCACATCGTCCACCTCTCACCCTCACCTCAAGGTCTATTTCACCTCTCAACTCATCATCCAACTCATAATTCATCTATTACATCTACCCATGTCTTATCCCAACATTTTCGTAGATATAAAATATATACACGGTTTAAATCATTTAAAACGTGTATAAAATCGTTCACCCAGCATAAATAGCAAGTATTCAGATAATATGCACACATAGCACGTAATTTATATAAAATACTTCATACCTATGTGTAAGCTGGAAGTAACTGTGCACTCACCTGATTAGGTGGTGAGTCGGCACTCAGACAATACTTCGTTACTCTTAAAACAATTTCCTCGACAAAACCTAGTATCAATATGACTAGGGTTTAGTCTGACGTTAACCGCGACTAATTAATAGTCCAACTATTGTTATTATTATTATATAAGCGTTAAATAACACTTGATATAACTCATAATAATAGCCCAAATACTTATTATAAGGTCCTAATAACATTACTATATTAAAACATAAGCTATACTAAAGATAGGTTAGGCGTAGCTCACTTACAACGGGTTTTCTCGAAAATCGGGCTTCGCTGGAGCAGCGTTTCCGAGCCGAAAGATCCTTTTTCTCGGGACTCTGGGAGCCTTGGGTCTTCCTTCGGGTGCTAGGGGGTTTACCTAGGCTTTAGGGGGGGGGGGGAGGCTAGAGAGAGAAACTAGAGAGAGAAAGTGAGTTTGGGAGGTGTGAAGAGAAGTGAATGCCCGACACCTCTATTTATAGGGTGAATTCCTGACGGACTTGCCGAGTCGGTTCACTGACTCACCGAGTCAGTGCCACGTGTCATCATCTGATGGCTTTCCTTGGGGAGAAAGCCTTGGCCCATATTCAACCACGTCACCCCTTTTGCAACAGCACCCTGCCGACTTCTAAACCCTGTAGCTTTCGCATACGAGCTTCGTTTTCAACGTTCTTTTTTTCCACGCGTAGGTAAAAACAAGATCTACAACTTTCATTTAGTCTCCGTCGGCTAATTCTCGACCGATCTCAAATTTAACAGTAGGAGGCGTTTAGACTGTTAAATGACCGCGAAGAATTCGTAACTCCTTCATACGAACTCCGTTTTCGTCCATCTTTTTACCGTTGAGTTCCTATTAATGAGATCTTCAACTCTCATTTAGGTCGCGGAAGTCAAAAACCGCTCGAACTAAAATTCGAGTTTCGGGTCGCACATTGCTAAGCCGAATCTTAGAAAAATCATAACTTCTTCATACGAAGTCAGATTTGGGCGTTCGTTTTATGGATTTCTCGGTTTAACATATTCTACGACTTTCGTTTAGGTCGCTAAGGCTAAATCTCGCTCTATCGTAAATTCATTATTTACGCTTCCCGGTGTCGTGCCGGTTTTGCCATAAAACTTCGACGGGCCATAAATCCTTCGTTATAACTCGGATTTCGGCGTTCTTTATATGTACGGAAACCTTGAGACATATTCTACAACTTGGTTAAGACTATTTATTATAAATAATCTTTTTCCGAAAAGTCATTTTCGACACTTATTGCCTCTAAATTGACTAACTCGGATCTACGGGCATTACAATACCTTCAGTCCTTGACGGTTTGTACCGAACACCAACGTTTTTTCCAAACGTTCTTCTTTTCGGTAATTTTTCTCTATAGCTTCTTCTTGAGCTTTATTTATACTTTCCACAATGGTTGAGACAACTTCTATTCTTAACGCTCTTGGCCTTTTTATTTCAAGATTGACTTTTCGACTTAGAACATCAGCAACGACATTTGCTTTACCGGGGTGGTAAAGTATCTCATAGTCGTAGTCCTTGAGTAACTCTAGCCAGCGTCGTTGCCTCATGTTCTACTCCTTCTGATTAAAGAGATATTGGAGACTCTTATGATCAGTGAAAAGTTTGCACTTCGTTCCGTAGAGGTAATGCCTCCATATCTTTAGAGCAAAAACTACTGCGGCCAACTCCAAATCGTGAGTGGGGTAGTTCTTTTCATGCTCCTTCAACTGTCGAGACGCGTATGCTATCACCTTTTCTCTTTGAGTAAAAACACAACCCAACCCGACTCCGGATGCATCACTATAGACCGCGAAGTCTTCCACTCCATCGGGTAGAGAAAGAATCGGTGCTTCACATAACTTCTTCTTTAGCTTCTCGAATGCTTCTTCATGCTTCTAGCTCCATGTATAAGTAGCTCCTTTATGGGTCAAAGCAGTCAATGGAGCAGCTATCGAAGAAAAGCCTTGGATAAATCGTCGGTAATATCCGCCCAATCCTAGAAAGCTTCAAATCTCTGTGGGATTCTTCGGTTGTTTGCACTTCATTACAACTTCGATTTTTGCTGGGTCAACCATTATTCCCTCCTGGTTAACCACATGACCTAAGAATTGGACTTCTCAAATCCAAACATCACATTTGGAGAACTTAGCGTACAACTTCTCCTTCTTCAATACCTCCAACACCTCTCGTAGATGCTTTCCATGCTCCTCCTGACTTTTCAAGTAGATCAGAATGTCGTCGATGAACACTATGATGGATTTATCGAGGAATGGTTTACAAACCCTGTTCATCAAATCCATGAATGTTGCTGGAGCATTGGTTAGTCCAAACGACATAACCATGAGCTCGTAGTGTCCATATCTTTTTCTGAACGCAGTTTTCTCAATATCCTGCTCTCTTACCTTTAGCTGATGATATCCTGACCTAAGATCGATCTTTGAGAAGTAGCTCGAACCTTGCAGCTGATCGAATAGGTCGTCAATCCTCGGCAATGGATACTTGTTCTTCACCGTTGCCTTGTTCAGCTCTCAGTAGTCTATACACATTCTCATGCTTCCGTCCTTCTTCTTCACGAATAACACCGAAGCTCCCCAGGGTGATGAACTAGGTCGAATGAAACCGTTATCCAACAACTCCTGAAGTTGCGTCATAAGCTCCTTCATCTCCGTCGGTGCTAATCGGTAAGGTGTCTTTGCTATCGGTGTTGTACCTGGTAACAAGTCTATCCGAAACTCCACTTGTCTATCAGGTGGTAATCCGGGAAGATCTTCAGGAAATACTTCCGGATAATCACATACGACCGGAATATTCTGCACCTCCTTCTTTTCCTTCTTAGCCAGGAGGTTTAAAATTAAAAAGGGGTATTATTTGTACCAAGCTTTAATTACAATCTTCTTTTAGTTGTTAAACTTGCAGATGATCTAAACTGTGTTGTTACATTTTTCCCTGGTTTCTTATGTGATGCAGGAGTTGGGGACGAAGCACTTGATTGGAGCGGGTAGTCGCAATGGAGGATTGTGTCGGATGGGGGGTATGAAGATGAAGACAAATGAAGCTTTAATGTCGACTTTTGAGGTTTGGCACAAAAGGCTTGGGCGCCCATCAATCAAGAAGATCTCGAGTTTAGATTTTGTTAGTGTTTCAAATAAAGAACAAATTAATAAATGTGATGCTTGTTTTAAAGCAAAACACACTAGACTTCCATTTACTGCTAGTGAAATAAAAACTTCTTCTTGTTTTGATCTGATACATTGTGATGTGTGGGGTAGGTATAGGACTCCTTCTCTTAGCAATGCATCTTATTTTTTTGACAATTGTAGATGACTTTAGTAGAGCAGTTTGGATCTTTCTGATAAAACATAAGTATGAGGCTAGCACATGTCTCATAGAATTTCACAAGATGGTTCAAACTCAATTTGGAAAGAAAATCAAGCGAGTAAGGTGTGACAACGGGGGTGAGTTTGTGTCTAATAAAATGCGTGATTTTTATGCGCAAGAAGGAATTGTTTTAGAGACATCTTTTCCTCATACACCACAACATAATGGTGTGGTCGAACGCAAGCATAGGCACTTGTTAGAAACTGCACGTGCTCTTCGTTTTCAAGCAAACCTACCAAAGCTTTTTTGGGGTGAGTGTGTCTTGACAACTACATATGTGATAAACCGAATGCCAACCAAAGTTTTGCAAGGTATCACACCATACGAGATACTTTTTGGTCACAAACCTACTTATGATCACATGCAGGTGTTTGGTTGTTTGGCTTATTATCGAAGTACAGAGACTAAGGGTGACAAATTTGAGGTTGGGGGCAGACCAGGTTTGTTTGTTGGGTATCCTCAAGGTACAAAAGGATATCGAATATATGATTTAGAAAACAGAAAAATAATTGTTTCTAGGGATGTTCGATTTCTAGAAGATTAGTTTCCAATGGGATCAGATTTAATAAATAAGAATCTGCAACAAGAAGAACTTTTTGAGCTAGACAACAATGCAAGTGAAACTCATGTTGCCCCATGTGGTGAAGCTGTTTCTCACATAGATTCTCACGAAGATGATCTCACCATTGACCAAGAGGTGACACCCACTTCTAATGATGATAGTAATAATGCGTCTCTTATATCCACCAGCTCTAGCAATGAAAATTACTCCCCCACGCCCATTGAATCTGAAGATGTTCATTTAGCAAGGGTTGCACGAGCTCGAACACAACCCCTTCAGTTTAATGACTATGAGGTTGAATTACCCCCGTCGATCAATCATGCACTGCCCGCCACCGATCGGCATGATTCTACGGTACACCCCCTCTCCTTTTATGTTTCTTATAAAAAGTTTTCTAAGTCTCATAAAGCATTTTTAGTAGACATAGTCACACACTATGAGCCAAAGTGTTTTAAGCATGCAGCTAAAGATGAAAGGTGGCGGGATGTGATGATCAAAGAAATAAGTGCCTTAGAAGCAAATAAGACTTGGAAACTTGTTGAGATACCACCGGATAAACGCGCCATTAACTCTAAATGGGTATACAAAATCAAATTTAAACCAAACGGGGAGATAGAATGCTACAAAGCACGGCTTGTCGCGAAAGGATACACACAACTGGAAGGTGTGGACTACCATGACACATTCGCTCCGGTTGTCAAACTCGTCACGTTCAAACCATTTTCAGAAAATACCGGATTTTCTAGTGTTTACAAACAATTCAAAACTTTTCATTCAAATATGCTTATGAACTCACCAACATTATATATGTTGACGTTTTTCAAAATAACTTGTGTTCTCAGGGAATCGTTAACCAGAAAGGTCAGCAGGAAATGGTGGAATTTGTTATATTTTGTTATCATCACACATTAAATATTTTGAACATGTAATTTATGATATTGTACTTGATGTAAACAATGTTGGTTGTATCTTGATATGTATGATGATGGTGTTGGATCGTTTCAATTATATACAATTGTGATGATATTGCAAGATGAAGTCACGCGCAAGCCCCCAGACGTTTCCGTCGTCTGGTTCGGGGGTGTGACAGCCAAACCATCATAACCCTACTCACCCTGAGTCGAAACCCACATTCAATTACATCCAATCAAGTGTTCTGGTCATGCTTTGAACCCCAAAGGCCTTCATTAAACCACGAGGCTCCAACACAACCCTCAAATTGGATCCGTGCACAAGCCTACTATACAGCATAGTGGAATTGCTGACCAACTATTGGAAGTTTCCTAAACTCGCGACTTACACAACTTCAATCCAGACAACCACTTGTGTCGCTTCCCTCTTGATTGGGACGTGAAACTTACCCTAGTCCCAGAACCGAGTCAACTCCCAAAGATCCTAATCAATTCTCCCCCACTTGGATTCGCCGAAGCTGTCCTATTGTGACAACCCAAGGTTTGTTCCGTTACATTACCCCGTTTCCGTTAACGGAATATTCCACTGTATAAAAGTTCCGTTAATTAGAGGTTGCCAAATAAATAAATGTCTTATTTATTTATATTTTTATGTCGTTATATTTGTAATAAAGTAAATAAAACAATTACTTTGCATTTCCATATCAATTTGGGAAAAAGTTAAATTTTATTACGACCACTAAATCGGGTGCGACCAAAAGCCCCGTATAACGACAGTATCGGATAGATTCCCACTGAGCTCCAACTCAAGCCCATATATAAGGGGGAGTAAACCCCATTTCAACCTTTTTCACCCTCTCTCTATACTCTCTCTCATACAAGCCCGATTTCGCCTCAAATCCGCAACCAAACGCGTCCAAAACGTGAGTCTCCTTACCCTAACTTATTCTAAACATCTTGGCTTGTGATTATACCCCAAAAATCGACCTTAGAAGCTGTTAGAATGGAGTTTACGTCCTAAGAGCCTCCTTAGGCCGTAAACCCCTTAAATGAGGCCAAAATGACCCAAATTTGTCCCTTTGAGCCTAGGAACCAATTAAGGATTTAGCCTAGGAGTGTTTGAACCATAAAACAATCAATTTGGGGACTTAAAAGAGGGTTTACGCCCCAAGCACATGCTTAGGCCGTAAACACCCTCTAAACTTGTAAAATCAAGTTCCACACACTCCCAAACCACCCTTAGGCTTGATACATAAATTAGGGGCTTGCTATTTCGGGTTTAGAGCATTCGAACACAAGGAATTGAGGGATTAAAAGGAGTTTACGACCCAGACATATGCCAAGGCCGTAAACACCTCCAGATCAAGCCAAATGATGGTTTTAATCCCCCCGAATGGCCTCATACCTCATTATAAATTACTAGGGTTGGAGTAGGGACTTAAAACTTCAATAAAATCAAGGTGTAGGAGTTCACGGCCGTGAACTCCCATAAGGGTGGTTCATGGGCCGTAAACTCCCCTATGGTCCCTTTAAAAGCCCTAAACTCATTCATACCTTCCGGATTTGGACCTAGCAAAATTCCACGAACAAGATAGAGCCCTTAAAACACCCTAGAACCCCTCACCATGAGTTTATGGCCGTAAACTCATGGGGAGTTGTCCTTGGGTCGTAAAATGTAACATCCCGAAATATCGAGAGTAGAGTTGAAGGGCTAAAAGAGTAAATTGAAAAAGGGAACTCGGCGAGTCCATGGGTGGACTAGGTGAGTAGGGTCGCGATTTGGTCGTGTGTTAAGTGGCCGACTTGGCGAGTCCAAGGTTGGACTCGACGAGTAGGCGCTGAGTGGAGAAAACCCTAATTCTCGGGGTTGAGCCCTATATAAAGAATATAACATCCATTCCCCCAGCCTCTTTACTCATCCTCAAGTCCACAAACCCTAACCTTCGTGTGTGAGTGGATCAAGTTGCATTTGGAAGCTTGGAGAAGCAATTGTTGAGGAAATCTTGAAGGGTAGGAGGCTTGGAGCAAGGGGCTTTGGTTGGATTCGAGTTTCATTGCTGTTGGGGCGTTCTTTTGAGGTATTATCTCGTTCTTGGGCTGTCACTTATATAGATTCTTCATTTTGGGGTTTATGGGGAGCTTATCTTGGGATGTTTTGGAGTTTGGAGGTTAGATATGAGGTTGCTACCTCAGATATGGAATGGGGAAGGTCTAGAGTGCATTAAAGTCCCTATGGTTGAGTGCTTAGTGAAGCCATCATGTCCCAAACCCTAGCCCTAGAGTGTAAAAGGCCTAGATCTCTTTGGATTCATGTAAAGTTTGCCGCTTTACGTGATAGATGGGTTGTAGGAGGCTAGATCTATGTTTTGGATCAATTGCATGGCCTGGAATGCTTCTGTGCGGATTAAGACCGGTGGTACTCGGCAAGTCGCATGGGTAGACTCGACGAGTTGCTTGAAGATGAGTTGGAACTCGACGAGTTGGAAGAACAACTTGGCAAGTTGGATGAAGATGGCCTGGAACTCGACGAGTTGGAAGAACAACTTGGCGAGTAGGTTGAAGATAACCTTAGACTCGACGAGTCGGTTCTTGGACTCGGCGAGTCTTGTCGAAGAGTCCCAATCTTTTCTGGTTGAGCCGTGAATCGGTGAGTCAAGGGATGACTCGGTGAGTTGTGTGTGAGTGGACTCAGAGTCATTGGACTCGGCGAGTCTCGGGGTGACTCGGCGAGTTGAATCGCGGATTGGGGGAATTCTGAGCATGGGGACTCGGCGAGTCATCGGGTTAACTCGGCGAGTAGAGTCAGTCAGGGGTTGACTTTGACTTTGTCCAAGGGTTGACCAGTTGTCTTTCAGGGGTATTTTGGTAATTATGGGTATTTAATGAGTTCAATGCTTTGTTGTTGTTTAGTGGAGGAGTTCGTGTCGGAGTTTGGTGTAGCGGGATCTTATCCTTTCAGCCGGCAGTTTCGAGGTGAGTTATCCTCACTATATCAACAGGGTCTACGACACCAAGGTCGGCCCTTATCGGATTGAGATCCGGGTAGTTGTTGTTATGTTGTTGCTTTGATATGTTTGCATCCTGGTAGCTAGGATGGTATATGTTAGAGACCTGATTGAGATCGGTATCCTGAGAGATAGGGTGATGCTATGCTAGTGACCGGTTAGGTCGGTATCCTGGTTAGGATGATGATATGTTATGTGATCTGTTTGATCTGCTTGTTGACTGTGAATTTCTATATGATTATATGTATATGTGCACATGGTTGTTTGGACTGGAGTTGGGTTGAGGCGGGTCCTACTTTGTGCTGTAGGCCAAGATACCCAGGGCGGACCGGTTGTCCCGTAGGCCCAGCGAGCGGTCCGGATAGGCTGTAGGCCCCAAGAGGGCGGACCAGACGTGCCGAGGCTCGGAGAGTGGACCAGGCCGACTGAAGGCCCGGTGCAGGCGGACCAGTCATATCGTAGACTCAGAGAGTGGACCAGGTGGATTGAAGGCCCGGTGCGGGGGGACCAATCACACTGCAGACTCGATGTATGTGGTTAGATTCGGAGAGTGGACCAGGTGGATTGAAGGCCCGGTGCGGGCGGACCAATCACATTTTAGACTCGAGGTATATGGCTAGACTCGGAGGGTGGACCAGGTGGACTGTTGGCCGGTGCGGCGGACCAGTCCCACAGTAGACCCGAGATGCATGGCTGTTCTGTGATCGGATATGTATGGCATGTTATGCGTGTATGGTATATGTGGTTGGTATTTTGGGGATATCTCACTAAGCTTTCGGGCTTACAGTTGTGGTTTAATGTTTTTCAAGTTCTTCAGGAGACCGTGGCAAGGCGAAGGCGTGATCGTACCGCTCCTCGTGTTTATATTGTCATGAGATTATGGGAATACTTAAAATAAATTGTATTGAAAACCTTGTTGTAATAACTTTAATGGAATCGGGTCGTTTTCGAAAATTTTAAATTGGTTGAAATTTTTGGTTGTTACATAAACACCATATGGTGACTTTACTCTTGAAGAGTAAACTCCATTCCTAAGTTATTCATGCCCTTAAATGTTACCCGGGACACCCCAAACACTTAACCAAAGTGTTTTTCGCTCTTTAGGGTGCGTATATTTGTTTAATTAGTATTAAATGTACTAATTATATGTGAACATATGTTATCATATGTTAAATAGGTCATTAAGTGTGTCAAAGTCTTTACTTGACACTAGGGGTGACAATTTATGACACGACACGACAAAAATACACGACACGAAATGAAATTGGGACGAAACTAAAATTTGAATTCGTGTTCGTGTCGTGTTCGTGTTAGCTATAAAAAACACGATGTCGTGTCGTGTCGTGTTCGTGTTCGAAATTCGACACGAAATCGACACGATTTAACAGTTCTTTATCGTGTTTTCGTGTTTGTTGTGTTTATCGTATTATATTTGATAAATTATTCATTAAATAAACTATTTTGTAGTATATGTTATATTTGTCGTGTCGTGTCGTGTTAGTCGTTTTTTACTTCGTTCGTTTTCGTGTTAGTTAAAAAAACACGACATCGTGTCGTGTCGTGTTCGTGTTATAAAAAACCTTCTCGTGTTGTGTCGTGTCAGACAGAAACACGAAACGATAGAACAATTTGCCACCCCTACTTGACACCGAGCACCCAACTGACACATTCGTCGGATCCACTTACACCAGGTGAGTTCATACCCCTGAATGAACCTTTTAAATGTTTTTACATGTTTTATAGGGGGGGGGGGGGAATAGAAGTTAAACATGCCAGTTATCATATCAATCACATGTGATTGATAACCTGCATGCACAAGGATTTACCACACTGTAAACTGTTTTACCGAGTAGGATACTATAAATGGTTTTCTAAAATGTTTTCACTTGTTCAAGCTCTTACTTATACTGCTTTATCAAAGTTTATTTTAAACTGGTTTATGAAAGGTTCCCAAAGAAATTCTAAAGGTTACAAACTTATTTTACCGAAGAATACCCGGTTGTAATTTTCTTAAGGATAAAGGTTTTTCCAAAGGTTTTCATCAAAGTTCTCTTTCATGTCATATACTTTTACTTTTACTTGTTAGATACCGCTGCTTCGTTTTTACCTAGTTTAAACTCCTACTCGATAACGTTTCCACTTCATGATACACTTATACCTGTTAGACGCTTATACTTGTTCACACTCTTACTTACTGATACGTTTCTACTTCACTTATATTTGATATCACTTCTACTTCACTTATACTCGATACGCTCCTACTTCACTTGTTGTCGCTTCCACTTTGTGATACACTTACATTTGGTACGCTTATACTTCATGATTCGGTTATTCCACACTGTACACTTATACTTCACGATATGAATCCACTTGTTACACACTCAAGCGTAGTTAGATGTATGTTTGTGCTTGTTTAGATGCATATAAGTAATGATTGAAGGACTTAAGAAGGCTTGTCCGCCCTATTTCCTTTTCTTCGTTGAGATGTGGTCTGGTGGGATCGGATGGCCGTCCGAAGATTGTTTGATTCATTAGTTATATGTTATGTGTATGAGCATAGACATATAGGTTTGCTCTAGTCAGTTCAGTTATGAGTCTCTACCTCTAGTTCAACACTTACATATGAAACCCACGACCCACTCTTTGGGATGCATCTTCGGGACGCGGCCTTCTTCGTCGTCTAGTTGGTAACCAGATTCTCCTGTAGGGAAAGCGGACATTGTGTATATAGATCTATACGGGATTGACACCCCCGCACCCTGACTGCTAGCTACAGTCCACGGCCCACCAAGCCAAGGGGTGACAAATGTCATATTTTATAGACGCTTGTAGGGCGTCAGGTACTCTATTGTCGGTTAGTATGGTTACGAGTATCCCAGATTACCTTATAATTCATGGCCTTAAGGTAATGGTAATTCACCAGCAATTTACACTGTATGCTGGAAACCCACTCTCGGAGTCACACTGTTTTAGACCTTGCTAGACGTATCATTCATTTTATACTGTCTGGGGTCTGTATTCACTGTATTCACTGTTTTAGACCTTGCTAGACGTATCATTCAGTTGATACTGTCTGGGGTCCGTGTTCACTATTTTAGACCTTACTAGATGTACCTTTCATTTGGTACCGTATAGGGTTTGTGTCTCTTTCTGTTAGACTGAGCCAGGCGTGTCGTTCATTCGATACTCTTCTGGAGTCTATGATTCCTTTAGCCTTAGTCAGTAGTCCTCACTGCTGAGGCATATATTATTTTCCCTGATATTCTTCGACTTTCTTAAAAAGCAAATTCCGAATTTTTAAAAATGAAAGTGTTTAAAGGAAAACTACTTTTACCACATAACTATGACCAGTCTTGGTAGAAGACTGCATTTTAAATAGAAAATATAAGATTTTCTGGAAAGGACACTATTTCACTGTATACTTGAAAACTACTACTTATATAAAGTTATTTGAATAAAATGTCACTAAATGCTTATGAACTCACCAGCATTTGTATAAATGCTGATACTCGCTTTTCAAATAACTTATATTCTCAGGTCAGCATTAGACAGGTACAATCCAGGAGTTTCTGTTGAAGACTATTTTGTGCCAAGCTGCACTTATATTATTACCTGTATTACTTTGTTGTACTGTTATGTAAACTATGTAAAACTATTACTATTAATTCAATGTTTTGTTGTACTTTGATTACTATAATGCATGTGTTGTGATACTTGACATGAGGTCATCCACCCCAGAACATTTCCGCCGTTCCAATTTTGGGGTGTGACACCTATGCCACAGGATTTGTTGGGTTCCCAACCCATCTTATCCTCTCGAACCGACTACGAACTGCATCTACCAGTAATAGCATTCCATTACTAGTCGATCTCGATGATTTTCCAACTCTTGGATTCCCGAATAATGCTCCCCAAAATCCTAGCAAGTCCGATAATCTCAATCACTTCACATGATACCGCACCAAATCCTTAAGGCCTTTATGATGGTTACTAAAACCATAACCCTTGCTCTGAAATGGAGAATCTTTACCCTAACTTCTCATCCTCAAACGAGTCCTTGAATTCTAACCATCTACAATCCTTGGTGATAACTTTTGGTCTTACCTGAACGAATGCTATCGTGCCCGAACTCCGACTTTGTTGATGAACTATTCCTGCTACTTTGACCATAGATCTTCCAATCCATACGCCTGAACTGGATCCACCCAAGGAACCAGAACAATCTACTAAACCACTAAATCCTGCCCAACAAGATACGACCCATCGATGACTCTTGGCATGCGAAATGGCATATGAAGATTCACAATACATAAATAAGGCAAAACAGAGAACTAACCCGAATATACTACTTACCAATACCCAAAAAGATTCCAAGGCAGATACAACAACGATCAAGAACAATTTCGCCTTAGTATTAATACAAAATTATTAGTTCAAATTACATACCATAGATTTGCTGCAGCTCGACCTAGACCTCCTGAGGAACAATGAACGTTGGGACCTGAACTCCCTCCATCTCCAACACAAGACAGCTTAACCTGAAATGACCTGGCTGGTGATAATGAAAGCATATCTGATCCTTCTTACAATCCCGCTGCACATGCCTTCTTTCCCCACACTTGAAACACCTAAACTTGTGATAAGAAAATCTGTGAGTTCCCCCACACTTGCCACACACCTCATGATTCTCCGCACTTTCAGTACCCCAGTCAACAGCCTTTCTCCTCGTCCTCTGCTGAAAGGGCCCTTCTCCTCTTTCCTAGTCGTGTCCCCACAACCAGATCTCCCCAAGTAGTCATCTCATTAGCTACAGTTTGCACCTCGAGCCTGGAAATTACCCTGCCAGTGATCCGATTTACGACACCGGACAATTTTTCTTGCAAAATTTGAAAAACCTCCATGGTAATCATATCCCACATCTGATCGATAGACAACACCAACCTATCCTGGCCACTAGCTCCTGATCCTGATCCACCCCGCCTCTAATCATCTCGTCATCATCCTACTGAACATAAACCAGGGAAATTTCAAATGAAATGCATATCATACCAGGGGAGACAACTCCCAATAAACTCCTAAGGGTTGTGACTTCCTTTCTACGCTTATGGGTCCTGTGCTTTCAGTAGTACGGGCCCATACTACCTTCTACACCTACCTATATTTGTCTTAGAGGATCATCACAACAACCCTACCAATACTTGCATACTAGCATATTCATACACTCTATCCTCACTTCCTAGAGGAAGACTAAACATAATGAAACTGATCGGCTGACCCCACATAACTCACCCTACCACTAACTACCACACGACCCTCCATTGGTGCCAAATAACTATCGCATGGATACAATCACATGTTGCACAACTTAAACAATCTTAGACTAAAGGATTCAATCCTACAATGGTTGGACTCAGACAAGAGCTGTTCAGCAGGACCAAATCCCTTACCTTAAGATCATTTAACACATAAAGCATGTGATGTAGCATATTCACTCAATAGTCAATTCACATGCGAAAGAGTCATACAACAATCAATCAAGTATTGTATAAGAGATAATACATCATAAATCATGCAATTCTATCATATTGTTCCTGAAGATCCCTATCTTATTACTAGCATGCTTTTTTAACATATCATAACGTAATCTCAAATCACTAAGCATAACATCATCATATATACTTGGATATAGATCTAACAGATCACTACAATATACAAGCATGGAATAAAGCAGGATAACAATCCAAATGGACTGGCCTTGGTACCTTCGACCCAAAAGTACAGTGAGGAAAACTCACCTCGCACTGCCAAATCTCACAAAAAGAATCACTGGTTGCTGCCTAGTGCTACAATCACCAAAATAATCATCCATCAATAATCGGATCTCGTCCACACTAAGTGCCTAAACTAGGGTAAAATACCTTTTTACCCTTTACTCAACATGACCCAAACCAACAATCCAAAGGCCCGAAATCCAAATAAACACTCAGGGCCCATTCATGGCCCAATTTTCCAAATTGGGCCCAAACCCTTACATAGACCTTGCCCCTAGCCCCAAAAACATTCCTAGTCCAAAAAAATTGCATTCAAATGGCCCACAAAGCCTTAAGCATCAAAGCCCAAACCGAATCCCAAAACGTCTGAAGCCCACAGGCTAAGTACGTGGGGCGTACTCAGTTGTACGCTAAGCATACATGCTTTAGGGATTGTACGTTGCGCGTACTGGCTTGTACGCCCAACATACTCCTCCCATTCAACCATCTTCCACATTTAGCCCTTAATCCCTTATGACATTGCTCCAAAACGTAGATCTGGTATCCTTGAGATGGATTATCGCATAAAGTTGCTAACTTTTCGTTAATGCATGGCTAAATGAAGCTCTTAAGTTTAAAATGAATTAATAGGTGACTTAATGCATGCATGTGACCAAAAATCCCATAAAGCTTGCACCTTTATGCTTAAGGAATCCATAATAAGCTCATATCTAAAATAATAAGTCCTTAAAACGTCCTAACTCCTCAAACCAACCTAAAAAGAGACAAAAGGCATGAAAATTAAGATATAAAAAGATATAAGCCTGGAGAAGACAAGGTTTGAACTTGATACCTCAATAAGCTTGCAACAAGAGTTATGATTCTTGATGTATAACCTTCTCGCCAAACATGGCACCTTCAATCTTCTTTACTTCATTCACAAAGGGCAAAATAGCCACCAAAATCTTATCAAGAGCTCAAGAATACCACAAAGAAGGCCTAAGGGTAGATTTAGGGTTTTAGGAGGTTTGGGGGCTGGTAAAGAGGCCAGTCCTAAAGACCTAGGGTGCTTAAATAGGGTATAACACACTTAAATTAGGGTTCTTTGCACTCCTGTACGTCCAACATACGAGGCCAAGGCTTCACGATTAATCTGTTGACTATGCTCAACGTACGCAGTGTACGCCTCGCATAATGGTCCTCGCACAAGTACGCCCTACGTACTCCTCGTGTAACCCCCCATACTAGGGTTTTCCCCAAACCCTAAATTCTTCCGAAGGCCATAACTTCTTCATTATAAATCCGATTTCGACGATCCTTTTGTCCATGAAAAGGTAACAAGAAGCTCTACGCTTTTATCATCTCACAATCGCCTTAAAATTTCCCGAACAAACATCCAATTTCCGTTAAAGTCCGAGCTGGAACTTTACCAAAATATCCCTTGGCTCCAAAATACAAACTGAACCCCCAGATCATTTAAATTTACATCACCCACATCCAAATAGGAAAAGATTCGAAACAGGGCGTTACAGGTAGACTTAATATTTGCTTTTAATGATTATCTAGGTGTGGAGTAGCATCGATGTAGTTGACCGTTCGAGCATCAGTAGTTGATTATCGATCGAGCGGTGAGTTTCCTTCGCTGTACTCGTGGATCGAAGGCACCAACGCCTCCCCACTAGATTATGTTTGTAGGATGGTAATTGTCTTCGTGACAATTAGATTTTATGTATGTATATGAGTTAATGTCTTTGCGACTTGTACTGATACATATGCATGTTAGCTGTAGGGGGCGAAATAGACCCAATATCGGTTGAAAGAGACCGAAGGGGTTGAAACATACCCAATATCGGTTGAAAGAGACCTAAGGGATTGGAATATACACAGTACCAGTTAAAAGAGAGCGAAGGGGTTGAAATAGACCTAATACCTGTTGAAAGAGACCGAAGGGGTTGAATTATACTAAGATATGTTTAACTGTATATATGTATGGTATGGGGTATTTTAAGGGATCTCACTAAGCTTTGTGCTTACAGTTTTCAGTGTATGTTTCAGGTACTTCCATCTCGAAAGGGAAGGGCTCGGCTTGATCGCACCGCATCTGCCCATGTTTTCCGAATCTATGTGATTTTGGGATTTGTAATATGATATTATGTTATTATGATATACTCTCAAATATTTTTATATAATCATCGTATTATAGACATAAATTTAAAAGCGAAAATTTTATTTAAGTTCTTGGATGTTATAACCGTCATCTTTTTCAAACCCTTCTTTTTAATAACAAGAACTCAATCCACCACCATTATCTTCTTCTTCAAAACCCAACTCCACCCCTTTTCCTTTCTCACCCATCGGTCCTCTTCCTCAACCCAAACATCTTCGTCGCGCTCCACCATCCATGAGACCAGATCACCAGAAAAAAAACAGATCGGTGGTCTGGCTACCACCACCATCTTCGGCGTCAGATACACTGGAAAATCCCAGTTTCCTGTCCGTTTTTTTGTTGTTGTTTTTCTCAACATTTTATGTCAGCTTCCCTCTAGCTCATATCTTTAATACACTGTGTGTGTGTTTTCTCTGGTGTCTGTGTGTGACTCTACGGTTCAGATTTTCAAAATTGGTACCATCTATGTACGTCTACTATTCATCGTCTTCTCTACCTTCTCATCTTCTTTTGTAACAAGTTTCTTATGCTTGGTGGAAGTGGGTTTGTTGGCTAAACAAATAGAGGATGGAAATTTGATATTTGCACACATCTAGGATGTTCATGGCGGCTAGGATTTCTTGGTGGTGATGCATCGTGTGCGCTAGGGCTTGCTTTAACATTTGATTTTCATCTAGTTTTGGAAACTAATTTGTGAATTTTTTGTGTGCTTTAAAATCGAGGAATGTTCTTGGATAGTTTCGTGCTTTTGTAATATGATTTTGAATGTTTTGTGTGATTTAAAATCAATGAATGCTCAAAGATAGATTGTTGGTTTCTAATCTGATTTTTGTTATGAATGCCTAATATTTGATGATACATAGTTGATCAACTTTTCTTTTACAAGAAGTTAAATCAAGAAGCAAAAATGATTTGTGATTTTTTATTCTTTTATAATGGTGGAATGTGGTGGTGGTGGTGAGTGGAGGTGGTGATGGTAGTTGTAAGTGGTGGTTTTGGAAAGAAAGTATTGGAGGGTGGTGATTTAGATGCTCGGAGTAGATGTAGAGAGCTTATGGTTTTAATGAGAGAGAGAGAGGTATTTTCTTTTTTATTTTTCTGTTAATTATAAAAGTATTTAAATAAATAAAAAAACTTACAAAGTAAAAACCAATGGCAAAATCATCATTTCAAAAAAATTTAAAGTAAATTAAACCAAAGTGGTAAGAAAATGAAAACCTTTGGACCATGAGTGTTAGCCCATACCTTTTCGGCCAAAAGTGGCAATTTTCACCTAACAATTAGGACCATTCTTGCAATTTTGTCTTTAAAAAATGTTTAATGTTCACACCTTAATTTTCAACATCATTATTTAAAATATGTCAATAGTTTTTTTTATTAGTATAGATTAACTTACTTATTCATTATATCATTTGTATTTATGTAAAAGTATTTACTTTAAAAAATGTTTAATGTTTATAAGTTTGATATAAAACTGTAATTTTTAATAAACTTGTGTAGTATACGACTATCACACCTTGTAAACATCAATATATAAATCAACTTTAGGCTATCAGATTCCAACCAAAGAAGTAGTTGTAAGAATCTTTAAAAATAGTCAAAAAGAAAAAACAAAGTCGAAATTATAAGTGATTTACTCGAAAGTTAATTGATTTAATCAGGAAAAATCAAAAACATAATATAAACTAGTAAAGAGGCCGCGGCTATGCCGCTTTTGGGGTAATCTGGAAAAAATCGACAAACTTTAAAAGATATGTGCTGAAATTGTAAATTATCACAAATAGGGGAGAAAGTCGACAACCCCTAAAATTAGATTTCAAAAGTGTACAACCAAAAGAATGGACACTGCTGGTGAAAATTCAAAAATGTTGTGGCAATAATGTTAAAGTTGCCAAAGTTGGGAAAATATGATGACAAAATTCAAAATGAGGTTTTTTTTAATGTCAAAATGTAAAAGTTTTTAGTGCAATGACGAAAAATGTTAAATTTATAAAAGATTTGTGGCAAAAACATCAAAAATGTAAAACTTTTGACTGTAAGGACTAAAACTGTCAAACTTGCTAAAGTTTTGTGGCAAAAACCAAAAAGCAGAAAAATTTAATGAAAACGCAAAAATATAAAAGTTTTAAATTTAAGGGCGAAAAGTGTTAAATGCACTAAAGATTTGTGGTAAAAACCTAAAGGCCAAAAAGTTACTATCAAAATCTAGATATTGACACAAAATACTCAAATATAGTTGAGGGACCATTTTTGCCAAAAAATCTGCCGGTTTACTATTGCTAAGAATCATTTCCATAATATATACTAGGTGGGAAACCCCCGCATTGCGGGGGTCGTATGCGGCATTTTTTTTTTCTGTTGTTTGTTCTTTACTATTTCTAATAGCTGCATCCACCAACCCATGCTTTCTTGTAGAAAAAAACCTGCATTCATATTCAGATTCAGTCAGCAAATAATCTAGTAATTCTAACCATATCATTATCTATCTACATGCATGTAAGGTAAGCATGAGAAGGAAGATATGGATAAAAAAATGGTTGTTGTCCATTCTCCTACTTCTTGAGCAATATTGAACCCACCAACCGGCTTTCATGCTTCAAGAGCATCCGGAGTTCAAGCATCCATAAGCCTTGGTCCACTCTTAACAGCTTTGCAACCTTTAACAAAACGAAAACTTTCATTCTTTTGAAATACGGTACAAAAATATAAATATGGACTTGCCTATGTTGCCAATTCTTGTGTTTGGATATAATGCTCATATTTAAGAAATGCTATGAAAACTATAAGGTTGCCTTTTTACACATTAAGCAATGCCAAACAGAATTATAAAACTAAACTGTTGTGAATCTCATCAGAAATCTAGAGACAAATGTCGCCATCGCAGCGCCACTAAATTGCAAATGAAGATGTCAGTCTATACTTATATTACCAATGTCAGTGTATACTTCTAATAAGATAATTTATACCCCAGTGGTCAACTTCAATTAGAATCATTACAGTGTGCATTTTTTAAGAGTTCTTTTCTTTTTTTATACAGTCCAACATAAACCAAGAAGTAAGTAAAATGAAACAGAAAAATGTTTCAGTGCTTAGAACCAAACAGTATACCATGAAATATATAATAGTTAAGGTAATATAAAACCTTTTGAAGCGCATTGGTTTGACTCTATTCCACCTCTGTTCTATGAAGAAGCCATACAGTTGCTTTTGGTGTGTGAATTAGTGCAAAAAATATATGCATCAATCAAAAATAAATAAATAAATAACTGATAGAAAGTTTTTTTTTGCCATATCAGCTTTCCACTAAGTTTATTATCAAAAACATATCTTCATATGTCTTCTACAATACAAAAGCTTCTTTTTAACAATGATCTAATTTGTTGTTTTTGAAGTACACGACATATTTCTGAAAAAATAACTTCTTTTTTATGTATAAAAGCTAGTAAAATTTTCACGTATGTAATTAATCAAGCTGAAGTATCATTGAGGCATTTCATCGAGCATGTAAAGTGCAATTGGGTTTTCTACTAAACTCATAAGTATATGATGATAATAGTATTCCATACTGCAAACCATATCTTAGTATAGACAGATTCCAAGTGTAGACAAAGTAACAAAATACCAAAATCAGCTAACGATCATTAACTTTTTACTTTGTAAATATTCCCAACTCTTTATCAAACTTCCAAATGAAAGAACCTGCTCTGTATTTAAGCAAAACAACATCTCTTCACTTTAATCTTCTCCCTATATAAAGAAAAAGGTCCAAGATAAATGTTAAGCAAAAATATCACCAGTAAAAATAAACTAAAAGTTGACATTTTTTTGTGATTGTCCCAGGTGAAGCTACTTACTTCCTTTCCAATGGGTGCAATGGATGACGGAGGTTCACTGGAACGTTATTTATACCTATTCAGATGACCAAGAAACAAATCATAGAAAGGTTAATCAAAATCTTAGATGATGAAGAAATAGGAAGGCCTCAAGGTCCTTATGGCAGACAAACCAACAAACACCTTCCATTGCAGGAGTTACAATATTTGCATCAGTTGTTGGCGAGAGCTGAAAGTTAGGAACATTTGTTGTATTTAGAGTTATCTAGATCCTAGTTATCAGGATAGTTATCGTGTATATGTAACCTATTTATTCTTGTAACCTTGTTATTTATTTATATATGAAAACATTAGGAAGATAATTCCTCCAAATCTGATCTAAACTACATGGTATCAGAGCGGAAAACTTTCTGAAATCACTAAATCGTATCGAAGCAAAGCACTGAGTTGACATGAGTGGAGGAGATAATTTCGGAGGATCGAATCCCGTAATCGTACAAAATGTTCAAGACTCTCCGTTTCCTACCGGAGTTGTTCTTGACGAAAGCAATTACCCCCTGTGGTCTCAGTTGATGGAGATGCGCATTGGGGCTCAGAATAAGTTGGGTTTTCTTACCGGCAAGGCTGTGAAACCCACAACGAACGAGAAGGCACTTGAAGCTTGGATCACAGATGACAACAAAGTGAGGAGTTGGCTCATTGACTCAATGAGTCCAACGTTGATGCGTCGTTTCATTCGGCTGAAAACGGGGGCGGAGATATGGGATGCCATCTCAAAAACATTCTATGGCGGATCGGACGAGACTCAACTGTTTGAGTTGAATCGGAAAACATTCATCACTCGTCAAAACGGACGTCCTCTCCCAACCTACTACAACGAACTTGTAAGTCGCTTCCAAGAAATAGATACTCGTATGAATGATAATGGTAATAATGTTGAAGCCACTGTGGCTGTAAACAAGGCGCTGTCCCGTTTTAGGGTTCACATTTTTTTGGCGGGTTTAGACCCAGACTTTAACCAGGTCAGGAGTGAATCCCTTAGAAAAGACCCACCTTTAAGCCTTGAGGCGTGTTACGCCTATATCCGAAAAGACCTGAATCAGAGACAAGCTATGGACCCGATACCGATTGAACCCGACAGTGTTGTTAATATAGCTGCTCGAAACAGACCTGCAAAAACCAAGGGGTCTAATGAAAAGGGTGGAAATAATTTTGTGTGTACTCATTGTGGAGAATCGGGTCATTCAAAATTAAGATGCTATGAAATAATCGGATATCCCGATTGGTGGGATTTCTCGAAAAAACCGAGAAAGAAGCTTCCACAAAGCCAAGCAACCGTGGCCACATCTTCGCAGAATCAGGAAGGGTCTCCAGTTGCTGCTCATACCTCTACGAATCAGGGTAAGTCTAGCAGCAAATCTCAAAAAGATAGTGATTGGATTATTGATATGGGGGCTACGGATCATATGATCAATAACCCAAACTTGTTGACTACATCGTATACTTCAAAACAATCAAAACAACTAAATATCTACACCGCCAGTGGAGATATTGAAAAAGTTACAGCCGAAGGCACTGTAAAAGTGTCTAGTTCTATGGAATTGGATTCTGTCCTTGTGGTCCCTTCTCTATCTACAAACTTGTTGTCAGTTAGTCAGATAACCAAGGCATTAAATTGTTATGTTACTTTCTGGCCAAATGACTGTGTTTTCCAGGACATGGAGACTCACCAGATTCGTGGTTATGGTACTAGAAGAGGGAGGCTATATTACTTAGAAGAAGGTCATCGAAGTCAAGCAAATCATGCAGGAGTAGCTAGAGCAAATAAGTCCCTGGCGATGTTATGGCACCGTCGGCTTGGACATCTTTCATTTACGTATCTTAGGAAGTTGAAACCAAAATTGTTTTTGAATATTTCAGACAATGTTTTTAGTTGTGACATTTGTGAATTATCAAAAAATAAACGTATTTCATATACTCCTAGTGAGTGTAAAGCTACTACTCCTTTTGCGGTAATCCATTCCGATGTATGGGGCCCGACTCCAATTGAAACTCCTAATGGTGCTCGATATTTCGTTACATTCATAGATGAATGCACCAGAATGATGTGGGTGTCTCTGCTCAAACACAACAGTGAAGTATTTAATGCGTTTAAAGAACTACACATACTTATAAAAACTGAATTTCGTATAAATATACACACCCTTCAGTCGGATAATGGGGGTGAGTATGTGAGTCTTGAGATGGGCAACTACTGCAAAACGAACCTAATCCGACATCAGACTTCATGTGCGCGGACTCCACAACAGAATGGGCTTGCCGAACGCCGTAATAGTTCCATTCTCGAAATTGTTCGAGCTCTTATCTTTGATATGAATGTCCCACGTAAATTTTCGGGAGAGGCAGTTAAGTCGGCAACCTACATTATGAATTGTACACCTTCACGAGTGATTGAATTTACTACACCCATGCAAAAACTCCATGACCTACTTGGAACCTCGCCTAACAAGAACCTTGAACCTAGGGTTTTTGGTTGTATAGTGTACGTACATCAGAATTCTGGTAAGCTAGAACCCCGAGCCACCCGTTGTTTCTTTCTTGGGTATGCTGATTTCAAGAAAGGCTACCGGTGTCTCGATCCCGCAACTGGTAAGGTGTACATCACTCGGGATGTTTCCTTTCATGAAACGATACCCTATTTTTCATGTGAGGGCTCACTTCAGGGGGAGAAGCAATGTAATGGTGAAGTTAGCCCGACAGAATCATCACCGGTGCCTGAACCCGTTTTTCAGACTAAAGTTAGCACCAGTGGACTGGATGACTCCGATGAAGATTATGAACCAGTACCTAATGACTTCTCGCCTACTGATCCCGCTGGAACTGATCCCGCTGCTGAAACCGCTGCTGAAACCCAAGCGGATAATATCGATAACACTGATGACGACATCGCTACTGCTGATGATAATGTACCGGGTTCACCTAGTTCTTTCGTTTTGCAGGAAAATAATGGAAGTGGCGAGGAGTCCTCTGTCTTTGATGAAGGATCTGCGTAAAGATACCCAACAAGGAGTACACGTGGAAAGCCAAAATGACAGTATGAACCTGTCTTGACTGCAAAAGGGAAATATCCGATCAGCAATTACGTTTCACATCACCGACTCACAGGGGCGCATGCGTCATTTGTTGAAAGCTCGTCAGATATTACCATCCCTAGAGACATACACGAAGCCCTAAAATATGAACGATGGAAAAATGCGGTAAATGAAGAAATGTATGCATTACAAAAGAATTTAACGTGGGATTTGGTTGCACTCCCTAGCGGGAAGAAAACAGTTGGGTGTAGATGGGTGTTTAGTGTAAAGCTAGACTCAAATGGAAAGGTTGTGAAGTTTAAAGCGAGATTGGTAGCGAAGGGGTATACGCAAAAATACGGAATAGATTACGGGGATACTTTCACACCTGTGGCAAAAATCAACACTATCCGAATCCTAATATCAATTGCAGCAAATGAAAATTGGCCGTTGAAACAATTTGACGTGAAGAATGCGTTCCTAAATGGGTGTCTTAAAGAAGAAGTGTACATGGAACCGCCACCGGGTATCGAAAGTCATGGTAAGGTGTGTAAGCTAAAAAAGGCGTTATATGGTTTGAAACAGTCTCCAAGAGCATGGTTTGGCAGATTCTCAGTGTTTATGAAAAAGGTTGGGTATAAGCAAAGTGATGTTGATCACACCTTGTTTATAAAGTCAAAAGTAGGTGGAAAGATAACAGCCTTGATTGTATATGTCGATGACATGATAGTAACAGGAAATGACGAAAAAGAGATGGAAGAATTACAAGCAATTCTAGCAGCCGAATTTGAATTAAAAGACCTTGGAAGCTTAAAATACTTCTTAGGGATTGAAGTAGCTAGATCAAAGCATGGGATAATGATGAACCAACGTAAGTATGTGTTGGATTTACTGACGGAATCTGGAATGCTAGATTGTAAGCCGATTGACACTCCTATTGAAGTAAACCATCATCTGGAAATACTTCCAAATAAGGTTCCAGCTAACAGAGACAGGTATCAAAAATTGGTGGGTAAATTGATCTATCTGCCTTACACTCGTCCTGATATAGCCTATGCTGTATCTGTGGTTAGTAGGTTCATGCACGCACCTAATGAAAAATATATGAATGTGGTGTATCGGATTTTAAGGTATTTGAAGTCATCTCCTGGCAGGGGTTTGTTCTTTGGAAAGAACCAAGATCACCATGTAAGTGGTTTTACGGATGCAGACTGGGCTGGAGATAGGATGGATGGAAAATCCACCTCGGGTTATTTTACTTTTGTGGGTGGAAATCTAGTTACTTGGAGGAGTAAGAAACAGAAGGTCGTATCAAGATGGAGTGCAGAAGTAGAGTTTAGAGGTATGGTTCATGGTATGTGTGAACTGTTGTGGATCAAGAGAATCCTAAGGGACCTTGGCATTTCGTTGAAGTCTCCCATGAAGCTATATTGTGATAATGAGTCTGCGGTAAAGATTGCAAATAACCCTGTACAGCATGATAGAACCAAACATGTAGAAATTGATAGGCACTTTATTAAAGATCATCTAGAACGCAAGACAGTGGAGCTTCCTCACGTCGGAACTGAAGATCAATTGGCGGACATGTTGACAAAGGCGGTGTGTGGAAGAGTTTTTCGAAGCTCTCTTGACAAGCTGGGAATGGTAGATATCCATTCTCCACCTTGAGGGGGAGTGTTGGCGAGAGCTGAAAGTTAGGAACATTTGTTGTATTTAGAGTTATCTAGATCCTAGTTATCAGGATAGTTATCGTGTATATGTAACCTATTTATACTTGTAACCTTGTTATTTATTTATATATGAAAACATTAGGAAGATAATTCCTCCAAATCTGATCTAAACTACATCAGTAGCCCTAAATAATCCAACAACAAAACCAGTTAGGCAAACCAAACCCAAATCAACAAAAAGCAACGAAAAGAACTTAACTAAGGTAAATATGAATATTGATTTTAACAATCGAACCCAAATAGAAATAAAATCAGTTAATCCCAAAATTGAAATCAAGAAAACACAGTGGAAGAGGTAATTGATTATTTGATTAAGAGCAGGAGCGATGATCAAAGAGAAAAAACAGGGACTGGGAAAGAAAAAAGAGAACACATACCTTCCATAATCGGGATTTCAAATGAGCTGGACACTTGGATAATGTTGCTGAGCGAAGCCCAATAAAAAGAAGAACAGAGAGCGAAGGTCAAGGAGAGGTTAGAGAGGGCGATGTCGGTAGAACTTCCGACTGTACTGATTCCTCCTATAATCATCACTGTTGACGTGCGATTGAAGATGGAAGACACAAAGAAACGGGAAAACTTTGGTATTACAGGCGGTGGGCGGTGGAGGGCGCATCCGTGTAGTACGACGCCGTCTAGGGCAGTGGACGGAACCATCCAGAAAGCAAGAGAAAGAAAGAGATATTATTACAGAAGGAAGATAAGGCGGTGGAGAAAATCGAGAAGCATCTGAGACGGTGAGACAAACACAACGCAATAAAAGAAGGCAACCACTTTTGACACATATGTAAAGATGTGGACTAAATATGCCAAAATCACATGAAATATACTGTAGCTAAGGACGGACATTTTTAAAATATAATATATATATATATATATATATATATATATATATATATATATATATATATATATATATATATATATATATATATATATATATATATAATCCAACCAAAGATATATATGTAAAAAACTTTTAAAAGTTAAAAAGAGAAAAAAAATCAATCTAAATATTTTTTAATGATAAGATATATTTAAATAAGAATAATGTAAATAATTAATTTTAAAAAATATAATAATTATAAACAAATTTATAAAAATTGTTTAAAATGAAATTAAGAAAACATAATAATTAAAACGTAATTAAAGTGTGATGTAAAAAAAAATGTTTAAAAAAAAGTTGAAGGTTTTCTACAAAATTTCTTTAAAAATGTTATTTTGAAATAGCCACTCCAAACCACACCGCAACCAAGTCACCCGTCAATAGGGTGATGGTCACGCGTACTTTGGGCTTTCACCTTGGAGATCACGTGTATTTTTGCTTACTATTCTGGACAGCTTATCGTTTATATTTATTGTTTTTTTTGGCTTAATTGTAATGATGACTTTTTGACTAATAAGGTTAATGTTTATGGATTTTTCTAGAGATTTTTCTATATTTTCTATTAAACAATTACAAATAATTTCGGTTTATTTTACTAACCTTTTATCTTAATAAACAAAATCCATAATCAAAGTTTTATTTTGTTTGATTACATTCTGTTTAAAATTATACTAAAAACTGAATAAACCTAATTAAAAAAACTAAAATTCGATCCGGCTCATGCAAGTATGTCTTTAACTCCGTTTCCATTGCAACAAAATTATTCCCCTCAACATGTAGAAAAAACACGTAGAAGTCATCCATAATATCATTATCGTTCTCAAATGAAACAACATTTTCATTAAATACTTTTTAAGATGAAGAGTGCAACGGCCTTGTTATACTTTTATTCGGACGTTATAAACAAAGTTTTCATTTTATTTTTAATATCTTGAACAACCGGAACCTTCGTGTCAATGTGTTCATATCTAATTACCATTGAGGTTCTTGTTACTACAATTCCATTCAATTATAAATATTAATTATCGATTCCTTGACACATTAACCCGAGTGTAGTCTCAAAATATAGCATATCCATGTAATAAACCAAAATTACTCTAAATGAGATTTAGTTTAATAGGTTTGGTTGACTAGATAAACAAAGAAATATTTTAATTAAGATTTTTTTAAAGATAAAAGGTTAGTGAAATAAACTGAAATTACTTGGTTTAATAGAAATATAGAGAAATCTCCAAAAAAAATCCTTAAACTTTGACCCTGTTAACAAGAATACCATCATTTAATGTTTATTTATGATTAAGCCTGAAAAACTGGTAAATGTAAGCGTTGACCAGCTACAAGGGTCATTTTGCAAACGTTTAGTGCTCTTCTAGACTTAATGATTAGAAAAACCAAAATTACATTAATGGTCTTTATGGTTTAACAAGGTTACAACTTTAGTCTTTGTTAATTTTTTTGATAAGAATGATCCCTATAGTTTCTAAACTTGCACAAATGATCCCTATAATTTCTGAAACTTACATGAATTGTTTATAAGCCACTATTTTCTTTTTTTTTTTTTTCCTTTTTTTTATCTTTCCTTTTAAACTAAATTTGATTATTAAAATAAGAAAACAAATAAACCCCTACCCACCCCACCCCTCTCCTCCCTCCTCGTAAAGGTCAATATCAAACCTTGAACATCATCATCAATCATATCATGCATCCATGTTTAAAACCATATGACATATCTTATTGATATTTCCAATAAGAAAATGAAGCACAGACAAAAACTAACCTATAGATAAATATAAACGATTTATGAAACAAGAAGGTAGAAACATAATTTTCTTCCAAAAGTTTCAAGCCAATGATAGAATAACATACCATAGTTAACAGACAAGCTCACCATTAGTTTGCACATGACCAAGAAGGATGTTCATCAAATTACACTTCGTCTTTATCTTTTTTGTTCACAATAATAAAGTGTCTGAGATTAATTTTTAACCTCAAAAGTCCTTTTTGTAAAAGGACTTTTTGCAAAATGAGTTTCTTAAAAGATGAAGATCCATGACTTTTTGCTACGAAAGCTCAATTCAAAGATAATGGTAAGATCCATGACCTCCGGAGCGAGTGTGATACCTACGGTCTGGATCCTCGACTGATGGTCCATTTTGGACGAGAAGATAGTGATGAAGGTGAAGCATTTGCTATGGAAGTTCCAAGGGAATTACACGTTTGGCCGGAGAAGATAGTGATACAGAAGGGATTTGGAGTATGACCGTAAAAGATGACCGAAAAACTCATGTTTGACCGGAAACAATACTGGTGTTGGGTTTTGAGCATTCTAACACTCCTAAGGTGTGCATGCAACCCTAAATACCTTGGATCTATATTTTCTCTATTATACATGCAAACTTGAACTTTCCAATGTATTACCCCAACTAGCATACAAAACATTGATACTTGGGTAATAAAACAATTTAGATGACATACCTTTTCTTGTAGTTGGAAGCCATGGAGCTTTAAGAGCTCAGTGCCCCAAGTGTTGCACCTCAAATGGAATCACACAACACCACCAACAATTGGAATAACTTGAGAGAAGAACACTTGCTTCACAAATCGGCTAACCCTCATACACATGCCTTAAGTGCAGATTTTAGGAACCATGAGGTTTTTATATAGTGTGGACATTAGGGTTACTCCATGTAACTCATGACTTTCCATATTCCTCATGATCCATGGGTTTTAACCTCCATGGAGTATCCATTAGTCACTCAATGAGTTTAGCCCAACATGAAGAACTATGGATCATAAGCCCACTTTATAAGAATGAATGATTTACCAAATCAATCCCCATTTATTTAATTAGTCTCTTTTGATTACAAAATTAATTCCAAACTAATTCTTGATCAATACTAATTAAAAAATATGATTCCATATTAATATATTAGAACTTATAATATATTAATAAATCATAAATATCCTCTTCTCACAAAAGTCTATCCAAACTGTTTCGATGACATGCAACCCAAATGAACCATGCTACTCTCGGGTCAAGTACATACCAATAATAGTTATAGGCTTAGACACCTAATCCAACAGTTGGAAACCGAAAAAAACCACTATTATCGGTCATACTTGTATAATGTATACGTTTCAACAAGTTCAAAGGGTTAATAAAGCACGAAAAATAATTTAGTGACCAAATGTGACTAAAAGCTAAATACGTTACCCTCTCAACTCATTATCTCTTTCTTAAAATGTGTTTGGACTAGCTTTTGAGGGGCAAAAAGCCAAAATTTGTTTTCAAAAAGTTTTTGGTTTAACTTTTAAATGTAAAACACTAAAAAGTCACAAAAAGTCACATTTTCATGACTTTTAGAAACCCCTCTTTTTCTTCAATACAAAAATTCATTTTCAAAATAACTTTTCTATTACCCAAACACATTTTGACTTTTTTTTTCTTTTTTTATTTAATTTTTTAAAAAGTTAAAAGTCCAAAGTCATTCTAAAAGGAATCTCAAACACCCTCTAAACAAAGAAACAAAAGATGATTGAGAACATGTAACATCCAAATATTCAATATCGAAAATTTCATTTTTAATATAAGAAAAACACTTAATAACTTTGTTCTAGACATTGAAAACATTTCAATTAAAATAAATATCAGAGTCTAATCTCAAAGATCACATAATGCGGAATAACATGGGTGTATGCGTTGCGATCATCCCGAGCTCCTTTTCTTGAAAACTGGAGATACCTGAAACCAAAACTGTAAACCATAAGCATGAAGCTTAGTGAGTTCCCCAAATACCACATCCCATACATATCTACTGAGCCATACATGCCATACATACTGTGACCCGTACATATCAATCATGTCCATAATCAAATAAGATGTTATGTGCCGCACATAGTCTTGTCGTTATGTGTAACGCCCGTAGATTAGGGCTAGTCAATTTAGAGACAATAAGAGTCAAAAATGACTTTTTGATAGAAGATTATTTAGGATGAATAATCCTAACTAAGTTGTAGTATATGTTACAAGGTTTCCGTACATATAAAGAACGCCAAAAATCCGAGTTATAACGAAGAAGTTATGACCTGTCGAAGTTTCGCGACAGAGCCGACACGACACAGCGCGACGTAAAAAAATGAATTTACGTAAGAGCGATATTTAGCCTTAGCAATCTAAACGAGAATCGAAGATCTCGTTGTTGGTATCGAAGCGATAAAAAGTTAGGCGAGAACGGACGTCAAACGAAGAAGTTATGAATTTATAACGAAGTTTTCTGTCGCGGCCTATTAAAAATAATTAATAAAAATAAATTCAAAATTAGCCGACGGAGTCTAAACGAAAGTCGTAGAGCGTGGTCTCACCTTCGCGTGGATATAAAGAACGTCGAAAACGGAGTTCGTATGAAGAAGTTATGAATTTCCGAAGTTTATTAATCATTTTGTATTTATATTTAATTCAAAATTCGGAAGCATTATCCGAACGAGTCATTGATCTGATCCGAGGTACGCGCCGCGTACTCGAGTACGCCCCGCGTACTCCGAGGGTGTCGACATCGCAGCAAGTGGCTTCGGATGACGCATGCGCTTACGAACATTGGAGCAGTACGCGCTGCGTACAGGCGTACGCCCCGCGTACTCCGAGGTTCCAGCCTCTATATAAAGGATCCGAAGGCAGCCTCATTTCTTGTTCATTTTCTTCTCTTCTCTCTAGTCTTTTGCATCGTTTTTCGTGCCGAAGCTACCTCGAAGCCCCGGTATCATACTCTAGCCCCGAGGCAAGTCCCGAGACCCCGAAGATCCCGAGAAGCGCGGTTCCCGAGTCGAAGCTCTGCCCGCGAGAAGTTCGATTTTCGAAGAGATCTTCCAGATCTGCTGAGGAATACTACTTCTATAAGCCGTAGTGCTGTCGGATCGTCTTCTGATCAAGTGAGTGTGTAGTTATTTCTTCTGATACAATAATACGAAGTATTTTATATAAAAATACGTGCTATGTGTATATATTTGGTTGTGTTATGTGTGAATGAGTATTCACTCTCTTCTATCTTACAGATCTGCTTATTTCTTTATGAGATATGTGTTACGTGTGTGTGCCTCATCTGTTATGTGATATATGTGTTGATTAAAGCATGCTATACAGGTCTTCTTTAAACTATGTATACAAATGTATATTTTTATCTACTAATATTGTTGGGTAGAACATGGGTAGATGGGTTAGTTGGTGACTATGGAGTTAGCGCCTGCTGTTAGATAAACCTTGGTGACTATGGAGTTAGCGCCTGCTGTTAGATAAACCTTGGTGACTATGGAGTTAGCGCCTGCTGTTAGATAAACCTTGGTGACTATGGAGTTAGCGCCTGCTGTTAGATAAACCTTGGTGACTATGGAGTTAGCGCCTTTTGTATAAACCTTGGTGACTATGGAGTTAGCGCCTATTGCATAAACCTTGGCGACGATGTGACTTCGTGCCTATTTGATGAACCTTGGCGACTATGGAGTTAGCGCTTGTTAAGTAAACCTTGGCGACTATGGAGTTAGCGCTTGTTAAGTGAACCTTGATGACTATGGAGTTAGCATCGCTTGAGTAAACCCCGACGACTATGGAGTTAGCGTCTTATAACTATGGATTTAGTACTCGATAGATAAACTTTGGCAGCAATGGATTTCGTGCCGATTCCTTAGGAATAAGTGAATGAAGGATAGTTGGTTCTTAGGGGGAAACCTTAAGAAGATGATGGGGATGGGTATTTGATTTGAGTGTTTGATAATTGAATATAATAAATGTATTATTGTGGGTTGAAAACCCTATATGCTCACCAGGCTCCCAAGCCTGACCCACTCAGTTTTCTTTTCATTACAGGTAATGACACAAGAGTATAAGTCGGCGGACTTGACGAGAGATTTTTGATTATAGATCAGTAGTTGAATAACTATTGTAAGGTCTATTTTATGTTGTTTATGCTTTTGGTCTGTAACGAACATGACATCCCGAGGTTTTATTATTTAATAAAAATACATTCTTTTCGAGAAATGTTTTGATAAAATGGTTATCATATTTTATTTTGGGAACAAATTCCGCAACCGTTTCCTTTAAACGATCACTCTGATTTTGAAAACAAAGCATAAACAAATCGGTCTTTTCTGGCCGTGAAATTGGGGATGTCACATTATGCCACGGGCCGCCAAGTGGTCTTTCTTACCAGGCCGGGGCCATCTCCTGGGTCTTACAGACAAGTTCCAGGAGCCACCTCGGGGTCTTTCATGCAAGCAATCACAAAGACAACTAGCATACATACTACTATACTTAGCTACTTAGCATATAATGTGCTAGGAGCCATATATTGGTCTTTCATACGTATTACCTAAGGCTAACTCTCAGGTCCTCCTACCATACAAATAGCATACTATGTGCTAGGAGCCACCCCCTGGTCTTTCATACATAATGCCTAGGGCTAACCCCTAGGTCTTCTTACCATACATAAACTAAATGGGCCAACATTGGTGCCTTAGACCCATACATACAGTGAGGAGACTCACCTCGCACTGCTGAAGTCTCGCAGATAATCCTTTGGCTGTTAGCTGACAACTCCCCGAAATGTTGATCCTTCGGCTCCCCGATCTACTATTCATTATATAAACTAATAAAGTTTGGGATTCTCATAACTTAACCATAAGTCCTCACTAGGGTAAAAGACCATTCTACCCCTCACATACACTTGTCCAGATATGGGCTCTACTCAACCCTTTTGAACCCATTCCATACTCTACAACCTTCCAGGGTCAACCTTGGTCAAAGTCAAAGTCAGGGTCAAAGTCAACATCCAAATCAAAGTCAAAGTTAACGCTCCGAGTTGACTCAACTTGTCGAGTTGTCCTTTAACTCGGCGAGTTCCCATAAACCACAGAAGCGTGATTCTACGAATCAACTTGTCGAGTTCTACCTTAACTCGTCGAGTTCTCTCCTTTTCAACAGAATCGGGACTTTTCCATCCAACTCATTGAGTTCCCTTGTGGACTCGCTGAGTTCCATGAACAGAATCGGGAATATTCGACCGAACTCATCGAGTTCCTCTATGGACTCACCGAGTCCCTTGCATTTCTAGACTATACGAATTTTTCCTCAAATCCAAGGTTCCAGAATACATATCCATATTGTTTCCATAACCTATTTCTGTAAAGTTGACAACTTGATAGCTTTGACTGCCTCAAATGGATCCAAACTCGGGATATAGAAATCTACTTCCATGAACATGGCCTTTTCTTGGACAAAAACGGGTTTGAGACCCTTTCTGGAAAGTGGGAATCCTTAACATACAATCCATGGAGGGTATCATTTTTCCCACAATGGGGTAAAAAAGGCCCATAAATCAAAACTAAAAGAGATCTAATTTATGAATAACCAAGTTATGGAATTTTTACCTCAGAATGCTGCCAAAGATGGACAAGATCCCAGATCTAATGATTCTTCTTGAATCCTCAATCCTCTCCTTCTTCTAAAATCTTCAAAACACACAAGATTCACTCAAAAATAACTTACAAGCTCATCCAAAGTATTAGGGTTTCATGGATTAGGGTTTGGGACTTGGAGGCTGGAAATGAGGTTGATAGATGGGGATTAAGATGCTTAAATAGGGTGCAAAACCCTGGATTTAGGGTTTCCCAAACCCAAACCAACTTGTCGAGTTGGTCCTCCCCAACTCGTCGAGTAGGTTTCTCACCCCGCGTCCAAACTTATTCCTACTAGTCGAGTTATCCCCCTTGGACTCGAATAGTTGACCTTCAATTTGCATATTATCTTTCCTTAATTAGTATTCCAGATTCCAGGTGTTAAAAAACAAAACACTAAGATGGCTACCAGTTCGGTGAGAATCAATCAGTTGACTCTCTCTCTCTCTCTCTCTGAATCAATATAGTGCATGTGGAATGGAGGTGTCGACGCTAGAAAGGAAAAGGAGAAGTAATGTGAACACGATGACATGAAGGGAGGGGTGCGATGCGCCACATGGATGTTATCGATGAAATTTGCAATACCAATAAATCGATTGACCCCATCTCTGTCACAACACTCACTGAATTTAATGATTGAACCGGTTCCTCCATAAAAATCAGAAGCCCTTTTCGATCTTCCCTTCAATCTGACTATGGCAGAGGTTTCTTACCTCCGTGTTGATGATGATGGTGAATACGATGACAATAACGCAATCACATTTGGATATATGGAAATAGAGCGACCTATGTAATCCTAATAAAAGTATTTTGTAAAGAAACGAGGGAAGAGGGTGTATGCAGATCAACAGATGCTTTGGGGCTGCAATGTGAGAGAAATAAGGGGAATATGGTTAAAGTGTTGTTAGGAGTTTGGTGGTTGTATTTTTTTTTTTTTAAATTGTAAATAATTTAAAAATAAATAAAAGACAAAAAAGTCATTTCATTTGGCTTGGAACCAACATTGCAAATTTCAGAAACCACAAGGGATCTTGTTTTTTTTTTTCATAATTAAAACCATTTCTTCCTAATTTTGACGTTTTTATCAACAAAAATTATGGTTCATGTATAAAAGGTTAAAGTTAATTTCATATCGTCTTAATCAACATTAAGTTATAATGATATACACCTATGACGTCATGACCTTATGAGCAAATTTGAATATAAACTTATTTTGGTTGAATCTTCCAATTCCAATCCGATCTTACATTGACGATCCTACAAAACATAAAACAATATTCGGATAATATCCAAATTTTGAGAATTTTGTATTTTAAAGAAGAGGCAACTATAAAACGCCTTATTGTAGTTAAAAAAAAAAGTATGTTATATGGCTTTCAAATTGAGAATATGTGTCACATTGCAAATGGAGAAAAGACTAAAGCACTTTTGTGGGTGCTCTATTATTGTTGATAATTAATATCATCATTAAAATGACTTTAGGCCAATCATATTAGCCGTTATCTTTTTCCTTAAAGTCGATGATTCAAATCTCGACCAAAATATAAATGTATTTAGTTTATACTAAATTAGATTTATCCTTGAAAAAAAAAATAGGTAAGTAGAATTATTGATAGGTTATTTTTTGGCATGTTTTAAATGGTGTATATGGAAAGAAGTGTTAACTGAATGTTTTCTCTGACATTGTTTTTAAATGGCACTACCATATGTCAGTAGAAATGTTAATGGTGCCTTTTAAATAATAGTATTTGGTATTATGGAGGAGCTCAGAGGAAACAAGAACCTAGGAGAGGAGATCCATAGCCTGATCACCGGCCTTTATTTCCAACGTTACTTGTTGATCCAGCTTCCATTACCATGGTGATGAAGGTCTACGGTTCCATG
Source organism: Lactuca sativa (assembly GCF_002870075.4). Lineage (NCBI taxonomy): Eukaryota > Viridiplantae > Streptophyta > Magnoliopsida > Asterales > Asteraceae > Lactuca > Lactuca sativa. Next base: position 82,185,022 of record NC_056630.2, on the reverse strand, counting down.
ATTTCCACAGCAACTCTCCGCGTTCTGGTTTGCCTCGCCGAAAAGGATATTGATTTCGAGCTTATTCACGTCGATCTGGCATCCGGCGAACACAAAAAGCCTCATCTACTTTCAATCAATGTACGTATTACATATATCATTAGTTTCGGCAATGTATATGTTTAATTAATTATTCAAATTTCTTCTGTTTCGATATGTATTCATATATGTGCAGCCGTTCGGTCAAATCCCGGCGGTTGAAGACGGTGATTTCAAACTCATCGGTAATCAATCAGTAAATACTTCACCTGTTTGTTGCTATTTTTGTTTGAAAATTATTAAATAAGCTTAATATTTGGTATATATTTTGCAGAATCAAGGGCGATTATGCAATACATAGAACGCACATACGTTAAACAGGGGACGGATCTGATAAGCAAGGAGCCGAAGAAGGCGGCGGAGCAATCAGTGTGGATGGAAGTGGAGTCTCAGAAATTTGAACCGGCGACTACGAGGTTAGTATGGGAGCTGTGTATGAAGCGGCTCTTATTTGGAGAAAAAGAAAACCAGGCTGTAGTGAAGGTGAAGGAAGAGGCGCTGGGGAACTTGCTTGACGTCTACGAAGGACGGCTGACGGAGAACAAGTATTTGGGCGGAGATAGCTTCTCGATGGCGGACCTCTACCATGTTCCTGTGATCAAGTTCCTGATGGGGACTCAGACGAAGAAGGTGTTTGACGCGCGGCCGCATGTCAGCGCGTGGGTTACGGATATCTTGTCCAGACCTTCTTGTTTGAAGGTCTTTTGTCGCTCTGCGAACCAACTAGGCGCGTGAGCTTTGAAAGCACGGTAGGTTACTTTTGAGTTGTATTTTCGTTCCTGTTGTTGGTGTACTCTTGTATTAAAAGGATCGTTACTTTTGTGGAAATTATTTTGAGAAGACAAAACTTTAAAAATGGTCCATGTGGTTTTCAAAAATATCAAATTTAGTCCTTAAGTTCAAAAATCCTCACAGATGGTCCGTGTGGTTTCAAAATTTTTAACAAATGGTCTTTTCGCTAACTCCGTTAGCTTTTGACCGTTAAGTGAAGGGCATTTCAGTTATTTCACAACCACAGGGACCATTTATGAAGTTTTGCCTTAATTTTTTTAAAAAAAAGAAAAATAAATATAATTATTTAATATTAAAGCCCCCCCTCTCTCTCTCTATCTCTCTCTCGTCTTCGTCAAGAAAACACACACATACACACACTAAATGCTATGCTTGAAACCTAAAACTCGAAACACCCTTTGCGATTCCATAGGAATTTTGGTTGCCGATTTTAATCCAAAGTCATGGCGGTGGGGAAGATGAAGAATGGTGACCACTGATGATGGGTATTCCATGATCGAAGACTCACAAACAGAATCTACCACTGCAATCAAACACGGCTATTATTTAATGCAATCGAAATTGCCGTTTGAAACCTAAATTCAAATTATTTCCCAAAACTAAACATTCATGTCAATTTTGACTTTAAAGTCAAAATTGGAGATGAAGCATGAACGAAACCTAATTTCATTAGTAAAAGCCTAAAAGGTGTCCAAACATGAATGAATTACTTGAATTTTAGGATACACATACGATTATTACTACAATTATACCTGATATGTTCCATCTGGAAGTGGCTAAGCAACAAAATCCGGGATCTTATCCATGAACAATCAACTATGCCAGTGGTTGATTTGTTGAGAAAGGAACAAGCACCTCCGGTTCCCTCACTGGTTCGTGAGAGGGATGAAGAAACGAAAGAAGCAAGGGCTGCTGAAGAAGCTCCTGTGCTTCTTTTGTCTCAAAAAGAAAGGCGAAGGGGAGACGGAGAGATGGTACGATGGAAGCAGGACAACAACAACTACAGTGCAGGTGGGTGTTTGGTTGTTATGGAGTCGATGAAAGAAGAATAGAAGGTGTAAGGAGGTTGTTGCCCTCTTGTCTGCCGAAAAATATCCACCTCTTGTGGGGGTTTCTTTGATTGAAACTGAACAGAAAAAGGGAGGAACAAGGGCTGAACTGGACATTGAATTTTAGGGGTGTCTTGTTGCTTTGCTTGACAAAAAAATGAAGAAGGAGGGATGAGGGGCTGCTGCTCCTATGTTTACCGGAGAACCACAAGAACACTACCTCCAATGGAGGTGTTTTTGGTTGCCTATCGAAGAACAGAGAGAGAGAGAGAGAGAGAGAGAGAGAGAGAGAGAGAGAGAGAGAGAGAGAGAGAGAGAGAGAGAGAGTAGGGCCCTTTAATATTAAATAATTATATTTATTTTTCTTTTTTTAAAAAAATTAAGGCAAAACTTCATAAGTGGTCCATGTGGTTGTGAAATGACTGAAATACCCTTTACTTAACGGTCAAAAGTTAATGGAGTTAGCGAAAATGATTATTTGTTAAAAGTTTTGAAACCACAGGGACCATCTGTGAGATTTTTTGAACTTATGGACTAAACTTGATATTTTTGAAAACCACAGGGACCATTTTTGAAGTTTTGTCTTTTAAGAATGTCCAAGAGTTCGAAATGCTATAATTCCCAAAACCTTATGGCATAAAACTATAAATAAAGAAACATAAAGTAAGTAGTAAGGTGAAGAAATAAAAATAAAAAGAGAGACAAATTTTCGAGAAGCTTTACCCAAAAAAAAAATCCACACTCTTCTTTTCGAAAACACACGGGCTCATGGATATGTTATCTTATTATTTAGTATTAGACTATTAGTGGGTGTTGGGGAGTAGTTTTTAAAATAATTTATTATTAACTTATTGCTAAAAAAGTGTTTGGTGAAGACAAACCTTTTAGAAAAAAAAAAATAATAAAATAACCTTTTCTATCTTTTTCAAAAAACACGCACTTAATACATGTATTGTTTTATTTTTGGTATTAATTCTTTTAATATTATTTTGGTAAATATATTTTATCAATGTCCAAATGATATATTTTGGTGAAAATCATTTCTGCACACACATGACAGTTTACATTCAAGCGTAATTGGTTTATAAATGCTTACCAAGACCATCTTGTAGTTTTTTTAAAAAGATAAATCAAAGGAGAGAGATGAATAGATGATCAAGCATGGAGTTGTATCTACTTGAAAATTATTTCGTTAGACATCTAAATTTATAAAAATGTTATTCTTGAGAGTTATTTTATGTTGATTTAAATATTCTTGTTCAATAAATATTTGAATCAACTTGTTGAATAATTTAAAAAAGATATAAAACATCAAACAACATCCAATTCAAACAAAAATCTTTGCAAAATCGAAATTCAACATATTTTTTTTTTCAAATCCATGACAACATTCTAAAATTCAAATAAAATCCTAAAATATTATTAATCTGAAACAACTAAAAATAATTGAAAATAATTCATTCGCAATCTAGTTAAACAAATTAGTTATGTATTCATTGTCTTGTCATTCATATTTTCCTCCCACTCAATGTCATGTACATTTTCGCCATCACTTTATTTCCTTATACTTTATCATTACTCATAGTGTTCTCTTCAAAGTGTATAAATAATTCATTGTCAATATTGTATTTTCTTATGAAATTATGGGTTGTGAAATAGCTAATAAGTAATGACTACGTCTATTTGTACCAGAAAATGATGAGTCATTTGCTTGAGGATTAAGAATATTGTATTCAAAACACCATAAACACGCTTAATAATATTTCGGAGGTGTGCATAAGCATGGTTGAATTTTTTTTCCTTAGTTGAGAGATGTGGTCGTCGATAATCGGATAACCAATACCTTTTTTTTTTGCGGTAGGGAGTCATAACTTCATGAGTGTTGGTGTATGCAGCATCACATATGTAATATTTATCTATAAATGTGAGTGACATAACTATTATATAAAGAAAAATCAGAAAATAGTTAATGTATTTGATAATCAGTGTAAAAGAGAACTACAAACCCACTGGAAGTGCATAGACATCCGAAAGTCGAGTTAAATGCAACTTCTTTTAAAAATCGTGAATCATGTGTTATACCCTTCATAACTTCTTTCAAAAATGTAGTGGCAATCTTCTCAAAGCTTCAACATATTTGTTCGTCTGTTAAATGTAACGTCTAAAAAACCATAATTTTTTTTTTCATTTTTAAAAGGCATTTTCATAGAAATCATAAGTCATTAAAACCTTGTTTTACAATCATATCGAAATCAGAGTAACAAGGTCAGAGTATCTCTTAGAAAATGAAACTTTTGGATGATGTTTACAATCATGCCTTCGCCCTCCCCCGATCCTTTGAGGTACTTGAAACATTTAAATCCACAACTGTAAGTCAAATCTTAGTGAGTTCCCCAAAATACCCAACATGACAATACACATACAATGCAAGCACACATGGGCCTACATTCTGATTGGACCTCCTCGCAAGGCCTACAATATACCTGGATCTCGCTCCTTGGGCCTACAATTTGACTGGATCACCTCATAAGTGTAACATCCAAAATTATGGTAAGTCTTAAAACCCCAAGGATTATATTTTTTGCATAAATGGTCCCTTAAGTACGTTGGGCGTACTTAAGTGTACGCTTAGCGTACTGCATGGATTTGGTCGCAAAGGAATCAAGGTACGCTGGGCGTACCTTGAGTTACGGGGGGGCGTACGCGCCAGGGTCGCAAATCCTAAATATTCGGACTTGAGGCCTATTTAAACAACCTTAAGTTCCTTGGACTAAACCCTAGAGAGCCTCCACAGCCTTAGAACATCCTTATACTCCTGGAAACCTTGTAAGATCATTCTTAAGCCTTAAAGAGTGCATTTGTGGCCTTTTTGTGTGTATTTCAAGAAGAATGGGTGGTCAAGCAAGCTTGGATCAAGTGGGTGCTTCAAGATCCTGCACCAAAAGCATCTTCCAAAGCTTCTAGAGGTAAAAAGCTTGCATCTTTCCTTTCTAATCTTTAGATCTAGCTAGGGTTTTGGTGGTTTGTCCCTTGTATGAACTTTGGGCCTCTTTGTTGAGTTAAGCCTTCCCTTTTGATATGAAAGTCAGATCTGAGGTCCCCTAGTCATTTAGAAGTATAAAAATGGAAGCTTGATGAGAGATTTGACCTCATGCATGGGTAAAGACCTTGGAAAGGTCTTAATGGAGTGGTTGGGTGTGTATGAGACATGTAAGGGCATAAAGTTGCCAACTTTATGCCTTAGGACATCTTTTCAGACTTAGATCTAGCTTTTGGACATGAGGGATTCGAGCATTAAGCACTTAATGGGAAAAGTGCTTAATACGGTTGTACGTTGGGCGTAACTGTCTCTACGCAGAGCGTAGTCGCTAGACCTTCAGTACGCTGCGCGTACCAGGGAGGTACGCTGGGCGTACATAACTCAGTTGGACCCTAAGCAGTTTTGGGCCTTTGGGCCTCAGTTGGCTGTTGAGCTTGATTGGATTCTGTAAGATTGAGGCCTTTTCATCTGTTTGGGCCGAGGAGTTATTGGTTGGGCGTTATTTGGCCAAGGGGCCAGTTAAGGATATTGGACTTGGATTTTGGGGCCCATTTGCAAGAAAAGGGTAATTGGGCCTTGGGGGTAGAGTTTGAAGGTTGGGCCTTTCCTTGGGTAATTTAAGGTCTTATCATTGATTATATTATTATTGTTATTTTTTAGCTTGGGAGGTTGCAGATTATTAGGAGGGCATTATTTGTATTCAACGGACGGAGGTGAGTCTTCTCGCCATACCTATGGGTCTACGGCACCAAGGTTGGCCCATTATGTGATCATGTTATGTATGTGTTATTCAATTATGAATTGATATGTTATGTGATATTATGTTGGTATGGAAGACCCCGGGGGGAGCCTGTGTCATTGGATATAAGACCATGTGGGGTAGCCCATGACAGTCCTAGGGAAAGACCATGTAGGGTAGCCCATGACATTGGATGTAAGGCCATGTAGGGTAGCCCATGGCAGTCCTAGGTAAAGACCATGTGGGGTAGCCCATGACATTCTTGCTGAATCATATTGCATAGTTTTGTGGCATGTTTATAGCTTATTTAGCTATCAGTATATGTATATGTGAATGTGTATGGTATGCTCTGGGAAACTCACTAAGCATTTCGCTTACAGGTTGTTGATTTGTTTCACGTACTTCTGAGCCTAAGGCAAGGGCAAGGCGTGATGATGTGGCATGCACTCTATCTCTCTTTTGAAGTGTTTGGGATCCTCTGATGTTTTAAAAAGGAAAACAATGATGTAACGAATGTTGATTTGAATACAAATGTTTTGGGATTTTATGGTTTATGAGATTGGTTTTGATTAACTAAAAATGAAAGATTTTCTTGGTACAAATTGGGTCGTTACAAGTTGGCATCAGAGCCTTGGTTTGAGGGATTCGAGTACATCCTCGGGTAGCCCATGGCATTGGATGTAAGGCCATATGGGGTAGCCCATGGCAGTCCTAGGTAAAGACCATGTAGGGTAGCCCATGACATTCTTGTTGAATCATATTGCATAGTTTTGTGGCATGTTTATAGCTTATTTAGCTATCAGGATATGTGTATGTGAATGTGTATGATATGCTCTGGGAAACTCACTAAGCATTTCTCTTACAGGTTGTTGATTTGTTTCAGGTACTTCTGAGCCTAAGGGTAAGGGTAGGGCATGATAACGTGGCGTGCACTCTATCTCTATTTTGAAGTGTTTGGGACCCTCTAATGTTTTAAAAAGGAAAACAATGATGTAATGAATGTTGATTTGAAAACAAATGTTTTGGGATTTTATGGTTTATGAGATTGGTTTTGATTAACTAAAAATGAAAAATTTTCTTGGTAAAAATTGGGTCGTTACAACTTGGTATCAGAGCCTTGGTTTGAGGGATTCTGGCATATCCTCGGGTGTGTCAGGACTCAAATTAAGAAGGCGATAAAATGTTTTCAAAAGTAACCAAAAGGGAATTAAAAGAAACCCAAAATATGAGAGTGCGACGCACGTGATTAGCCGATCCAAGTAAGTAGTTTCCCAATTTGAATAACCATGCTATACTGATATTTGAGTCTTGTTGCTTATATGGAACTTGCTATGTGTATGCTTTTAGAATTATATATGGTTAGGAGCTTATAGCCTCATAATGATTGATTTGGCCTTATTTTCTTTTCCTTGTCTGGATGTGGTCTTAGGGTAGAATCTCTTATTCGAAAGTCTATTTGATCATTTATGTGTATAATTTGCATGCATAAAAGCAGCCTGTTGTGATGAGTTTGATTGTCATGGGTAGGACAAATCATAGGGCAGCCCAAGATTTGATTCGGGTGTTAGTTGTGGATTATGGTATTGTATTGGGTTGTATTGGAGTCATTATGTACAGTAATGGGGGAAAGGTACAGGTAGGTGTGGAAGGTAGTATGGCTCGTACTATTGGAAACACAGGACCTGTACCCAAAGCCATGTTTTACCTGGGGCTCCAAAAGGGAGGGAAACCAGTGTGAAAGAACCCTCGTTGCAGGTATCCTGATCATTATGTTTTGACATTTTAGTTCAACATGGTGATGACACGGTTTGGAGCAGGGGGACCAGGATCGGGGTTGGGTCAGGCAGCCCTACTGATGGTATTGATGAGAGGTTGCGTGAGTTGATTGTGACCAAGGTTACGAGGGGCATCCTTGACGCTACCCCAGTCATCTTTGGGACGATCAAGGAGGGTATAATGGAGATCATGGAGGAGAGACTTAGGGCATTCAGGGTTGATGTTTCTGCGGGTCAGGGTGGAGCCCGAACTCCCTCGTTTCGGGAGTTCAAGGCATGTGGAGCTCCAGAGTTCTCGGAGGTCAGGGACCCCATTGTGAGCAGACGCTGGGTAGCGGACATTGAGAATGCCCAACGCACGAGTTCTTGCTCGGAGGAGGCAAATGTTGGATTTGCCTCCTGTATGCTGAGGGACAGGGCCCGAGATTGGTGGGGCGAGGTTACTAGCCAGGTGGGAGCAACCGGTGTGGCTGAGATGTCGTGGGCTGAGTTTGTTCGACATTTCGATACGGAGTTTGTGCCACCTATTGAGGTGCAACGGTTGGTGCAGGAGTTTCATGGGTTGCAGCAGACCACCGAGACGGTGGTAGAAATCACCGTCAAGTTTCGAGAGCGAGCTTTGTCGATTCCGCAGTAGGGGTGTTGATCGGGTAAAATTTTCGGGTTTCGGGTAATTCGAGTTTTTCATATAAAAAAATTACCTGTTACCCTACCCAAATTAAATTCGGGTAATTCGGGTAATGGGTCGGGTAAGAGTAATTCGGGTATTACCCGATTTTTTTAAAATTTTTTTTTTACTTTTTTAATGGCACCTAAAAATAAATGTAATGAAATAAGTATGTCGTGCTAAACTTTGAATATTGAGATTTTTAACTCAATAATATTTGAGATATCAAGGAATCGTTTAACAATTTAATCAAATCTAATAAGATGTTAAAAAACAAATACTTAAAGAAATAATAACAATCAAAGTCTACCATTTAAATTACTTGATATCAATGTATATGCATGTATTTTACATTTACCAAAAAACTCACGTCTTAAATCTAGAAAACATAGAAAACCATTACATAGCATGAAAATAATAACATGTCAAGTTCCAAAAGACATTCATAAATATACTCGTCTTCTTGCACCTACTCGTTCTTCTTGCACCTTCACTACTTCATCATGCTTAATTCTATATAAAAAAATTCAAATAATGTTAGTATTAAAAGGAAAAGATATTAAATTTACAATAACTAAAATAATGAACGATAAACAATCACCTTTGTCAATTTGTTGATTTTCTTTCCAATCTTTTTCATAATCGATTGTGTCACTTATGCTACCCCGAATCCAATCTTGTATACAAATTAAACTTTCAACAATCTTAGGAGTCAAGGAACTCCTAAACGGATCCAACACCCTCCCACTAGTGCTAAAAACGGATTCCGATGCTACGGTTGAGAAGGGAATGGCAAACACATATCTTGCCATCAATGATAGAATCGGGAATATTGGACTATTCATTTTCAACCAATCTAGAATACTAAACATTTCTGAGTCGTCTTCAACACTTTCTTGCAAATACTTTTCTAACTCCCCAATTGATTCAACTATGTTCGTCTTCATCTTTTATCTTAGTTTATTTCTCAATAGGGGATTAGGTGCCATAAAATTCGGGTTTTGGCGTTTCCCTAGTATCGATGATGAAGTGGTAGACTCGGCAGTACTTGAAGTAGAACTTGGAGAATGAATTCTAATATAATCATTATATAATTCATACATAGAATCCATGATATCTTTCTTTTTGGCCTCCACCCCCTTTTTCTCCATAACGATCCTCAAGTAGTTTAACCAAATACTTTACTTTGTTCCTCGGATCAAGAATCAAAGCAAAGTAGAGCAATAAATTCATCTTTTCTATGTCGCCAAAATACTTACCAAACTTCAATTTCATGGCCAATGCAATATCACAAAGACTAGAATCGGAAATAACATCATCCAAGAGTGTACAAATGGAATATATATATCTTCAGTGCATGTGTTTGATGTCACATAAAGTGTCCTAGAAATCTCAAAGTAACATCATGAAAAAGTTTTAAAAAATGACATACATCCCTTACCCTTTCCCAATCGCTTGGTGAAGGTATCGACAAACCCGCCTTTTCAATTTCGTACCGAAAATCAAATTCCTCAAGATCATATCTCTCAAAAGTTTTTTCGTAAGCTTGGGCAATTTCCAACATATGATAAGTGGAGTTCCATCTTGTTGGCACATCTCTCTTTAAATGTTTTGTTATACGGGGATTAGAAACCTTAGCAAACTCAGTAAACTTATGACTTCTAGAAGGCGATTACCTAATCCATTTAACCGCCCATCGAACTATCTCAACCGCCTTATCAACTTTTTTTATGCCATCTTGCACCACTAAATTTAAAATGTGGGCAACACATCGAATGTGCATCCATTTCCCATTTAGAAGACACTTGTTGGAGTTTTGAATACTTTTTTTCAAGAAGTCAATTGCCACATCATCCGGACTTGCATTATCAACAGAAATTGTGAAAACGTTTTCTATTTCCCACTCTATTAAACATTTCTCAACCATTTTCCCAATATCAACCCCATGACGACTCTCTTGAGACGATAAACACAACACTTTTTTTTTTCAATTTCCATTCGTTATCAATAAAGTGGGCAGTGAGACACATATAACACGATTGTTGTTTAGAAGTCCACGTATCGGTGGTAAAACATATTCTACCAGCATTTTTTTAATAAAGTCACGAATTTTTTCTTTTTCGTCTACAAACAATTGTTAGACATCCGTTGTGCTTGTACTTCTACATGTAACTTTAAACAATGGTTGAGTAACACTATTGTAATATCTAAAGCCGACACCTTCTACAAAGCTAAAAGGAAGTTCGTCAACTACCAACATGTGAGTTAGAGCTTTCCGACTCTCATTTTGATCAAATTTCCAAGCTGACAATTTGTTTTCATCACCATATTGGAAAGCTAGTTGTTTTTGTCCACCATTAAGTTTAGCCAAGTAAGCTTTACATCTAGTTAAATGATATCCTAGATTTTTGGTCCCATAAACACCTGATTCACACTTGTAATTCCCGCCACCACAATGCTTACATTTGCATTTTTGAACACCCTTTTCGTCCTTATACCTTTCAAATTCTTTCCAAACTTTCGATCTTCGGTTGAATTCTTTAGTTTTTTTTTCTCTTTTTCTTGTGGAACTTGATCATTGGTTGGGTTGTCAACTTCAATCGTCTCATCTTCTACTTCAATATAGTCATCCGTTGTTGACATCTAAAACAAGAAAAAAAACATATTAGCAAATAGCAATACATAATATAATAGAAATGTGAGCAACAAACATATTATCTTATTTTAATAATATACAACAAATCTAATAAAATTTCTATTCAATTCAAGTGATATACCTAATTTGCCCTTATAAAAGAAACATGGCAATTGCTAATCATGACAATTGCAATACACAATATAATAGAAATGTGAGCAACAAACATATTATCTTATTTTTAATAATATACAACAAATCTAATAAAAGTTCTATTCAATTCAAGTGATATACCTAATTTGCCCTTATAAAAGAAACATGGCAATTGCTAATCATGACAATTGCAATACACAATATAATAGAAATGTGAGCAACAAACATATTATCTTATTTTTAATAATATACAACAAATCTAATAAAAGTACTATTCAATTCAAGTGATATACCTAATTTGCCCTTACAAAAGAAACATGGCAATTGCTAAACATGACAATTGCTAACCATGATTTTTAGTTACAATTTTAATATGAAGTTTACAATTTGTAACTTATTTATTGAAATTTATGTCTTTAAGTCCAATAAGGTTTCATCTAGAAGCATATGGAAATGTTTACAGGTACTTTTAAAAGTCTATATTCAATGCTAAAGCTCATAAATTTCCATGTTTTAGTCTTCCTTTTAACGGTTTATATTTGTTTTCCACATGTGGATCCATCTAACTTTATATATTTTTCCCAATCAAATTATCAAACTTTGACTTTGACTAATTGATACCACTAATGTCAAGCCTACACCATATGCCACACTAAAACTTGCATATAATAGCAAATCTTTAGAAGAACACTAGCTTTCACACATGGCATACACACTAGTTTTATAAAGACATGACCATATTTAAGGGGTAAAACAAAAGCAATACAAAGAGAATATCCTGGAGGTGACGACTGGCGAGGATGAAATCACGAAATCACGAATAATCGAGGAAATCACGAAATTTAAACGTAAAATAAAATAAATTGGTAGTTATCACTTACATTCAAGCCAAGTTTGAACTTCAAACATTGAATTCCAAATATCCTGGAGGTGACGACTGGCGAGTATGAGTGCGACGCTTCGAGGCTGTGACGAGCGATGGCCACGACCAACACCAGTGACGACTGACGAGGCGGGGACAACCGGGGAGGAGGCGGGGACAATCAGCTGTCAGCGGGAGTTGATCGGTGATGAATGAAGATGCGATGCGAGGTTTTTTTGACGATAAAATAGAACGAGTGAGGTAGGGAGCTGGGATAATTAACTCATATAGCAATAAAAGATATTGGGCCATCATTATAGTTTTAATAAATTTTCGGGTAATCAGGTATACCCGAAACCCCAAACACTTACCCTTTACCCGACTTGAAAAAAATTCGGGTTACCCAAATACCCAAAAACTTTTACCCGATACCCGATTTACCCGGCCCAATTTACCTGATACCCGCTAAAATTGGGCGGGTAATTCGGGTAACGGGCATTTTCGACAGGGCTATTCCGCAGTATGCTACAGATGAGGAGATGAGGCGGACCCGATATGATGCTATGTTGAGGGATGATATTCGGGAGTTTGTGAGTTTTACAAGGTGAAAAACCCTGAATGAGATGGTGGAGAAGGCCCGTGAGAGGGAGATGGAGTTGGAGTCCCGCACGAAGCGGAAGACTGAGCAGGTACAGGCAGTAGGGGCACAGGATAAGAAGAGTAAGACCTCTGATTCTTCGGGTAGGGGCCAGCAGGGCCGGGGCAGGTGTGCCCAGTGCGGGAGGTTTCATAGTGGGGCTTGTAGGACAGCCGGTATATCAGGATGTTACTCTTGTGGCCAGCAAGGCCACATGAGTAAGGATCGCCCCAAGAAGGGCTTGATATGTTTTTACTGCAACCAGACAAGCCATAAAAAGGCCAATTATCCGAGGTTGTAGGGAGGAGGAGGAGGATCAGTCGTGAAGCCCGCGCCCCGCCACTATAAGGATTACTGACGGCCGCCCTATCTGGGTGGAAGCTCCAGCGATGAAAAGCTGCGCTTTTCAATTGACTACCGAGGAGGCTCGGGCAGAGCCAGACATTGTGGCTGGTATGCGTCTATTCTTCTCTAGCTTGTGTTTTTAAATGCTTATATGTATGTATTATGTTTTGTATAGGGACCTTTTTGGTCAATGGTATGTCGACTCATGTTTTATTTGATTCGGGTGCTAGCCGATCGTTCGTGTCTCTTGCGCTTAGCAAGAAGTTCTGAGACACGCCGGGGACTCTAGATACCCCACTCGAGGTGGAGATTGCAGATGATTGCATCGTGAGTGCTGCGAGGGTATATCAGGACTGCGTCCTGAATGTGCATGGCAAAATGTTTCAATTTAGTTCCCATACTGTTGCGAGGACTGAAGGTAATCATTGGGATGGACTGGCTGGGGGCCAATAGGGCCATCATCGATTGTAAGTGATAGTTCGTCCGGGTTCGAACCCCAAGGGAGGGAGAGCTGGACATTCCGGGCGAGAGGGCCTCGCAGGGTCCGACCCTCTGTTCATCCGCGAGGTCCAGGAGGTTTTTGCAGCTGGGTTGCACATGATTTTTGGCTTATGTTTCAGATACGCGAATAGAGGCGGTAGTGGATATTGATAGTGTGCCGATAGTGCGGGACTTTAGGGACGTTTTTCCCGAAGAGTTACCTGGGGTACCTCCGGAGAGGCAGGTAGAGTTTCGCATCGATTTGGTGTCGGGTGCTGCGCCGATAGCCAAGGAACTGTATCGGTTGGAACCACTTGAGATGCAGGAGTTATCTACGCAGCTTCAAGAGCTGCTATACCGAGGATTCATCTGTTCGATCAGTTTTCCATGGGGATCATCGATCCTTTTTGTGAAAAATAAGGACGGATCGCACAGGATGTGCATTGATTATATGGAACCGAACAAGATGAAGGTGAAGAAACGCTATCCTTTGCCAAGGATCAACGATTTATTTGATCAGCTTCAGGGTGCATATTGGTTCTCCAAGATTGATCTTCGGTCCAGGTATCATCAGATGAGGATTAGGGATGAGGATATACCGAAGACAGCTTTCAGGACTCGTTATGGGCATTATGAGTTTGTGGTGATGCCATTTGGGCTCACCAATTCCCTTGCATCGTTCATGGATCTCATGAACCGGGTGTGCAGACCGATGTTGGATCAGTCAGTGATCGTTTTTATTGATGATATACTGGTTTACTCCAAAACCAGGGAGCAACATGAGCAGCACTTGAGAGAGGTGCTGCAGACTTTGAGGGAGGAGAAACTTTATGCAAAGTTCTCCAAATGTGATTTCTGGCTGCGGGAAGTGCAGTTTTTAGGGCATGTCATCAATCAAGAGGGTATTTCGGTTGATCCAGCCAAGGTGGAGGCTGTGATGCGATGGGAGGTACCGAGGAATGCCTCGGAGATTCGTAGCTTCTTGGGTTTAGCGGGTTACTATCATAGGTTTATCCATGATTTCTCCAAGATTGTCGCGCCATTGACCCGTTTGACCAAGAAGAATGTGACTTTCCAGTGGGGTGAGGACAAACAGAGGGCTTTTGAGGCCCTGAGGCGGAGGTTATGCGAGGCTCCAGTCCTGGTACTACCTAAGGGGTTGGATGATTTAGTGGTATACTGTGATGCATCGACATCAGGGTTGGGTGCAGTGTTGATGCAAAGGGGGCATGTGATTGCTTATGCCTCGAGGCAGTTGAAGCCTCACGAGGCAAATTACCCCACGCATGACTTGGAGCTGGGGGCGGTGGTGTTCGCCCTCAAGATTTGGAGGCACTATTTGTATAGAGTGCGGTTCATTATTTATACCGATCACAAGAGTATAAAGTATTTGATGGATCATCAGAACCTCAATATGCGGCATAGGAGGTGGTTGGATGTGCTGAAGGATTATGATTGCAAGATCCTATACCATCCAGGGAAGGCCAACATGGTGGCCGATGCATTGAGTCGCAAGGCAACGGGGTCCTCGAATAGGGATATTTGTATGAGGATGATTGTGAGTTCACCTTTGTTGGACAAGATTCGAGGGTCCCAGGTCGAGGGGGTGAGGAAAGAGAATTGGAAAATGGAGAAAATTCGCGGATAATATCCTTTGTTTGTTAAGGATAGTCGCGGCTTGTTGACACAGTGTGGCCGAGTATGGGTGCCGATATCAGGGGAAGTGAAGCAGAGGTTGTTAGAGGAGGCGCATAAGTCCACGTTTTCTATATATCCAGGTGCAACAAAAATGTATAGGGACTTGAGGCTGAGTTATTGGTGGCCCTGCATGAAGCAGGAGATCGCCTGGTTTGTGGAGCGGTGCTTGACCTGCAGGAAGGTCAAGGCCGAGCACTAGTGGCCTCATGGCAAGGTTCAGTCGTTACCCATTCCATGTGGAAGTGAGAAGAGATCACTATGGACTTCATTACGATACTACCGAGGACGGCGAGGGGAGTGGATGTCATATGGTTCATCGTGGATAGACTGACGAAGAGTGCCCATTTCATTCCGATTCCCGAGAGTATTTCTTCAGAAAAGTTAGCGGACATCTATGTTTGAGAAGTGGTGGCTAGGCACGAGGTGCCGGTGTCAGTGGTTTCGGATAGGGATGTTCGGTTTACATCCAGATTTTGGAAAAAGTTCCACGAGGAACTGGGTACTCAGCTACACTTCAGTACAACATATCATCCTCAGACTGACAGTCAGAGTGAGAGGACAATCTAGACATTGGAGGACATGCTACGTGCATGCATGCTAGACTTTTGGAGGAAGTTGGGATACATACCTCCCACTGGCAGAGTTCTCATACAATAACAGTTATCATGCCAGTATCGATCGAGCTCCATTTGAGATGTTATATGGTCGGAGGTGCAGGACCTCAGTATGCTGGGACGAGGTTGGACATCGGGTGATGGGGAGCACAGAGGTGGTCCTCAAGACCACCAGTTTGATCCAGCAGGTGCATGACCGGTTGCGGGTCGCACAGAGCCGCCAGAAGAGTTATGCTGATCGACGACGATCGAATCTTGAGTTTCAGGTGGGGGATTTTGTTTTACTAAAAGTGTCACCCTTGAAGGGGATTATCAGGTTTCGTAAGTGAGGCAAGCTAAGGCCTCGATTCATAGGCCCGTTCAGGATCATAGCCCGAGTGGGAAAAGTAGCTTATCATTTACAGCTTCCAGAAGAGCTTAGTCAGATCCACAACACCTTCCACGTGTCTCAGCTTCGGAAGTGTGTTGCTGACGAGTCCGTGGTTATATCCTTGGATGATATTCAGGTGGATGGGGGGCTGAATTATGTAGAGAAGCCAATTGACATTCTTGACAGGAAGACGAAGGGACTTGAGAACAACAAAGTGAAGTTGGTAAAGGTGCAATGGCAGCACCGAAGGGGCTCCGAATGGACATGGGAGCCAGAGGAGTAGATGCGGGAGCATTACCCCGATCTGTTTTCAACCACGGACTTTGAGGGCGAAGTCTAGTCCAAGTAGTGGAGAGTTGTAACATCCAAAATACTGGTAAGTCTTAAAACCCTAAGGATTATAATTTTTTCATAAACGGTCCTTTAAGTACGTTGGGCGTACTTAAGTGTACGCTTAGCGTACTGCATGGATTTGGTCGCGGAGGAATCAAGGTATGCTGGGCGTACCTTAAGTTACGTGGGGCGTACGCGCCAGGGTCGTAAACCCTAAATATTCAGACTTGAGGCCTATTTAAACAACCTTAAGTTCCCTGGACTAATCCCTAGAGAGCCTCCACAGCCTTAGAACATCCTTATACTCCTGTAAACCTTGTGAGATCATTCTTAAGCCTTAAAGAGTGCATTTGTGGCCTTTTTGTGTATATTTCAAGAAGAATGGGTGGTCAAGCAAGCTTGGATCAAGTGGGTGCTTCAAGATCCTACACCAAAAGCATCTTCCAAAGCTTCTGGAGGTAAAAAGCTTGCATCTTTCCTTTGTAATCTTTAGATCTAGCTAGGGTTTTGGTGGTTTGTCAATTTTATGAACTTTGGGCCTCTTTTGTTGAGTTAAGCCTTCCCTTTTGATATGAAAGTCAGATCTGAGGTCCCCTAGTCATTTAGAAGTATAAAAATGGAAGCTTGATGAGATATTTGACCTCATGCATGGGTAAAAGACCTTGGAAAGGTCTTAACGGGGTGGTTGGATGTGTATGAGACATGCAAGAGCATAAAGTTGCCAACTTTATGCCTTAGGACATCTTTTCAGACTTAGATCTAGCTTTTGGACATGAGGGATTCGAGCATTAAGCACTTAATGGGAAAAGTGCTTAATTCGGTTGTACGCTGGGCGTAACTATCTGTACGCAGCGTGTAGTCGCTAGACCTTCAGTAAGCTACGCGTACCAGGGAGGTACGCTGGGCGTACACAACTCAGTTGGACCCTAAGTTGTTTTGGGCCTTTGGGCCTCAGTTGGCGGTTGAGCTTGATTGGATTCTGTAAGATTGAGGCCTTTTCATCTGTTTGGGCCGAGGACTTATTGGTTGGGCCTTATTGGGCCAAGGGGCCCGTTAAGGATATTGGACTTTGATTTTGGGGCCCATTTGCAAGAAAAGGGTAATTGGGCCTTGGGGGTAGAGTTTGAAGTTTGGGACTTTCCTTGGGTAATTTAAGGTCTTATCATTGATTATATTATTATTGTTATTTTTCAGCTTGGGAGGTTGCAGATTATTAGGAGGGCATTATTTGTATTCAACGGACGGAGGTGAGTCTTCTCGCCATACCTATGGGTCTACGGCACCAAGTCCGGCCCATTATGTGATCATGTTATGTATGTGTTATTCAATTATGAATTGATATGTTATGTGATATTATGTTGGTATGGAAGATCCCGGGGGGAGCCCGTGTCATTAGATATAAGACCATGTGGGGTAGCCCATGGCAGTCCTAGGGAAAGACCATGTAGGGTAGCCCATGACATTGGATGTAAGGCCATGTAGGGTAGCCCATGGCAGTCCTAGGTAAAGACCATGTGGGGTAGCCCATGGCATTCTTGTTGAATCATATTGCATAGTTCTGTGGCATGTTTATAGCTTATTTAGCTATCAGGATATGTGTGTGTGAATGTGTATGGTGTGCTCTGCGAAACTTACTAAGCAATTCGCTTACAGGTTGTTGATTTGTTTCAGGTACTTCTGAGCCTAAGGGCAAGGGCAAGGCGTGATGACGTGGCGTGCACTTTATCTCTCTTTTGAAATGTTTGGGACCCTCTGATGTTTTAAAAAGGAAAACAATGATGTAATGAATGTTGATGTGAAAACAAATGTTTTGGGATTTTATGGTTTATGAGATTGGTTTTGATTAACTAAAAATGAAAAATTTTCTTGGTAAAAATTGGGTCGTTGCAATAATGCTTATAATACACTTGGATTGCTCAAGTATCTTGGCCTACAACACAAAGCATGATTGCCTCAACCCAACCATAATATGTCGACATAAGCAAACAAATAAAAAAATAACCAACAAACATAGGTAATAATACAAATCCACCAATCTAAAAAATCAATACAACATACTAATCACCCTACACACAAGGATACATACTGTGGTACAACTGTAATGAAAAAACTCACCTTGCAGGCTAGCAGACAACACAACTCTCATGAAACAAAGATTAGTGCTACGAGTCGACTATACAAAATCAGAGGTACATCCTCAATCTACAACCTAAAAACCCTCAAGTTGACCAAAAGTCAACGGTCAACGATCAAAGTCCACAACCAAAAGTCAACTTAGCTAGCCACCACGTTGTAGCCAAACATTAACAACGCCGTTGTAGCCTCGCAACAAAACAATCGCGATTTTGCCTACCGCCACATCGTGGTAGCCAAACCACCACGTCATAGGACATGATTTGACCAACTTAATGCATTAATTTCTTAATCCTTCAAACAACATATTTATACTTTCCAATAGGCTTTTTTTACACCTAATGAGTCATAAAATCATTGCTTTATAGACATGCATGTATTTTCCAAGATAGGTCACAAAAATGGTGAAAATAAGGTTAAAACCTCAAAGTATGGAATCAAAACTTTATATTACTTTAGATCTGGAACAAGGAACTAGAAAAGGACCTCAAGGATCCATGAAATTGCCAACTTTATGGAATTCATCCACTCAAACTATCCCAAACTAGAAGAAAACTGCATAGAACCCTAGATCTAAAAGAATAACACATAAATTTTGGAACTTGAGGACTTACAATGGTCCAAAATATATGCGATGAGGTGGTGAGGGAACTTGCTTGATGGATCTATGCTCAAGGGACACCTTCTTCTCCTTCAAGACACCAAAAATCACCACTTAAGCTTCAAAAACTCAAAAATGGAGGCTAGCGCTTGCTTAGGATTAAAGGGAAGTGATGGAGGCTGAGGGTGTGAAAACGATAGCCATCACATCCTTTAAATAAATGCACTAACCTCAAAAATAATGGTTTTTCTTTCAGCCAACTGTCACGTCGTGGCGCCCTAAATGAAAGCACGATTCCATCGGGTGTCGTTAGGTCGTCATGCTATCATTACTACGTCATGGCCACCAAAACCTATGTTTGAGTCCTAAATGCCAAAACCACAAATGAAATTATACCTAAAACTTGGTGTTATATTAAAAAAAATTATATTAGATTATTAAAACATAATATAACTTTTATTTACAAACAAAATACCTTCGTTTCTAGTTTCCATTCTTCTTCTAAAAGATTAAAGGTGTTGGTTAGTGGGTTATAAACATTGCTAATTTTGTTTTCTTAACTTTAACCAAACTCCAAACCTTGATTTTTAAGTAGTCGGAGCGACTCTTCATTTGCTTTTGTTCCATAATAAAATTTTGTTTATTTTTTAATATTTCAGCTACAAACCTCAAGAGAGTGGTTTTAAGTTACTCCCTTCCCGATCATTAACCGTAACTACATGCAACCATTCTTCTAGAAAAGTTTCTTCTACCATTTTTACCTTCCAACTAATCTTAGTATAGCACCCTGATTCTTTCTAGAATAAAAATTAAACTTTTTGTATAAGTCTCGTTTTAAATCCAATGATAGAACTTTATTTATAAAACTATTTCTTCAATATTACGTAAACATAATACTTTAGAGTAATATCAGAAGTCTTCTAAAAAAATCTTTTAAAACATATTAAACATAATGTGGACGGTGCTGCAGTTAGGCCATATTCTTCCTTTTGTTTACCTTGGAGGGTCCTGGAATATTAACAAACAATGGGTAAGCTTAAAGATTAGTGAGTAAACACAATAATAACCCATTATATTAAGCATATACCACATAACATATAAATACTTATCACATAATCCTTAACACATATTGTTGGTACTAACCCTATATTGTCACTTTCCCTTATGGGGTTACTCATGATAAATTGCGATCACTTTCCCTTATAGGGTCACTCATGATCATATCTTAACCTTGATCACTTCCCTTTATAGGGTCACCCATGATAAACACATATACATATTAACACATATACAAATATAGTTAATTTAGTAAATTGTCACAACTGACATTTTGCTAGGAAATTCTATTCTCATGTAAACATCATCCACTGTAAAAGCTTGTACTTTAAGTGAATACTATAATCTATGCTCGTTTAAATACATCTCATATGTTCAAATAAGGGTTGGAAACCCTAGAAATCCCGGCGCAAGTTCATTATGGACTAGGATTCTCTTATTGGGCCTAAGGGACCAATAAATCATCAATTCATCAATCTATAGCATTTTGGGCCAGGTAGAATGATTCATTCTACCTCTAATGGACCATGATGGGTCATAAATGATTTAATTAACCTTAAAGGGACATAAACCCATTCATTTTATCATTTTGGGTCGTGAACCTTCTTAAGGTCCCAATGGACCGAAAAAATGCTTGGAGCTTCATAAAATTCGAACAAGACCAATAATTGTCCAAATCATTTCATCCTCATCTCTCTTAATCCCAAATTCTCGGCCCATTATGCTTATTAGACAAAAAAAAAAGGAAAAGGAGGAATTTTGTGCATTAGACACCTCATGTTTGCATGGTGGTCTTCCATGCAAACATCACCTCACCATCTCTCTCTCTTCTCTCTTCTCTTATTATCAGCCAAAACCCCTCCCCTCACCTCTCTCCTTTTCCTTTCAAACATCTTCAAAACACTCTCTAGAACACCTCCCTTTTACCTCCAAATTTTTCTAAATTTTGGGTGTAACTTCAAGAGATTCTTCTTCAAGATCATCAACTTTGGTAAGTTCTTACTTAGATCTATGATTTAACTTCTTGATCTCTTCAAAAATATCCTCTTACACCCATATTTTTGTGGATCATGTTCTTAGAACCATCTAAGTTCAAAAACCTCCTCAAGAGGCTTGCTAAAGCCGATATCTTCTCACTTCTTCAAAAAAAAAACCGAATCCAAACCCCAAGGTGAGTTCATACCCCCTATTTTTGATTTTTACTTTGTTTTGGGGGAGAATAAAAGTTGTTTTGTGTAGATCTATGTGTATATGAATGACTATGTGTGTTTTCATGAATTATTTGGTGATTATGTGTTGTTTACTTCACAAATCTAAAAATATGTTAAGAATATGAAGTCTATCACTTAAATCTTCATAAAAACCTTGAGAAAAATGTGTGTTATCACATATAATACATGCAAACTTGTAGATCTGAGATTTATACACTTAAAATAGCAAAAACAAGTGTTGTGTACAAACATGGATAACTCAAACTCAAAAATCAGCCTTTGACAGAAAAGTTTTGGTCCAATCTCGAACTGTTTTGACCACCTTAATGGTAATCTTTTTCAAAACTGTTTTACATGAAATTTTTTTAGATTTATACCTTTAAAATTACTACTCTTACATTTTCATACGATTTTTCTACAATTTTTGGCGAATTTTACAAAACAGCCTATCATATTTAAAATAATCTCGGACCAGCCTGTGAAGGTGAGCAGTCTCACATAGGTTTGAGGCCATTAAAAATTATGAAAAAAATTTGGGTACAAAGTAGACAAAATTTCCAAACTTCCAGAATTTACGGATCCAAATTTAGACTTACGGTAATTTTTCTACAAATTTTCCAACAACCAGGTCAGAAAAGTCAAAAACTAGAAAAATGTTTACTTTCACAAAAATCAAGCCAAAAATGATAGTTTTGACAAAATGGGTTAAAAATGTTATTTTACCAAAAACTAGTCATAAATATAAGTTTTGAACATAATGGGGACTAAAGTGTTATTTTTACTAAGATTGGGCCTTAATTGTAAATTTTTGGCTTATTGAGCCAAGAGTGTTATTATTACAAAAAGTGGGTCTTTTATATCATTTTATTAAATAATTGAGCTGAAACTAACAATATAATAACAAACGGGCTAATTATGTCATTTTCATGTTTATTGGGCCTTAGAGACCCATTTATATGTTTGGCGGGTCCTTAATACTATTTATATGCTTATTGGGCCTTATTGACCCATTAACATGTGCGACGGACCTTGGATACTATTTGCGTTATATTTGGGCCTGTAAATACGTTACATGTGAAATGAGCTTTAGTTGTCCTTTTATATATATTTTGGGCCCATGTTATATAAATCTCATTCCTATTGGGCCTTGAAATGACTTACATGTTTAGCGATGCCTTAGTGGTTCGCTTACATGGTTCATTGGGCCTGGAATGAATTTTATACATTTTTCTTCACGTAAATTTGATTAAGGATCTAATGAGTTTTGTCGGTCGACACCTATTGAGTGTACGATCGTAGTCTGTAGTTATGACCAGAGTCTCTTGGAGGGAGAGCGTGAGTTTGTGTATAGATCTATACGGGGGTGACGCCCCACTCCTGAGATGTTCGCTACAGTTAGACTAGACCAGTTTAGGGTACAAACCGTAAATTAAACAAGTCGGCATCTTCCAGACGTCAAGACAAGCGAAATTGTCATTATCAAGTATGATTGTAACAGCTCACTTAGAGGAATCAACGTTATAAATTTATGGAAGACCATATTTTTGTTACTCTTTGGATTACTCAGGAACATACATGTACTGGTACTCAACCTCGAGGGTTGGTACGACAACATTCTCTATTACAGACAACATCGAGTTGTCTGGGGGCATTCTTTTCACGTTTTCTGCATTATCTTTATCCATTATAATAAATAATAACACACATGCAATAATACGAGATCTGAAACAAACATACTAAACTGTTTACAGAAAATATCGGATTTTCTGGGTTTTACGAATAATCCAAATCATTTTCACAAACATGCTTATGAACTCACTTTATGTTGACCTTTTTAAATTAACTTGTATTATCAGGAAACCGTTGAAGCAGGTTGAGCGGAACAAACTAATGGATATTTTGTTTCATCATATTCTGACTATTTTGACATGTAATATTCAATACAAAACTCAATGTAAACAGTGAATGTGGTTATATTACATGTGTGATGATGATGATGTTATGTTTCAATTATATACTCTGTAATGATACTACAACAATGGAGTCACGCTCAAGCCCCCGGACGTTTCCGACGTCTGGTTCGGGGTGTGACAAATTGGTATCAGAACATTGTTTATAGTGAACTAGCATATCTAATCATACATGATATGCAACTATAAATACAATGGGACTAAACTACTCTAAACATAATAATTAAAATACATACCTATGTGTGCATTTTAGAGTAATAACATAACAAGAGTAGTAAAAGTCTTTGGAGGATTTGAACATCACGATTAAACCCATGCAGTTAGGTAGTCGTATTGAGGGTGAATGTAGCCTGATCAACTACGTTCATTCAAAACACGACCAACATGTGTTCGGGAGTAACCGTGATGGACAATGAATCAAAAACTTACAATTTAATTATCCAAAGAGCTTATAGAACCAAACCTAAACAAAATTAAAATACTATAGGAGTATTTGGTGTGCTATTTGTTTCTAGTATTTATACCCCTTCATGCAGACACTATGGGCGGGCATCATTAGCCAGGAGACCCCTATCTCCCTAGTCAGGGGAATGCAGGGTGGCTTGACCCAGAAGACTCAGAGGAAGAACCAGAGGGGGAACATGAAGTAGAACTTACCGATGAACCCGCTGACCTAGTGGTGAACCTCGAAGAGGAAGAGATCGAGGGAGATGATGATAATGACTCGGATGTAGAGTCCGAGGTCATCAATCCTCCATACATGGCCAAAGTACCGGCTTATCGTATGGGCCCGATGGCCCCACGCCCCCATGGGCATAAGATATTTGGAGATGGAGTCACCAGCAGGGGATACGACCATCCTACGGTAGGAACTGAGGTTTCTTCGATCTTAGTAATAGAGGACCAGTTGACCGGGCCCTCCTAGTCATGGTCCGGCGCACTCGAGACATTGGAAACCATGCTCAGGACACCCCAAATCAAACGGACCAAATGCAATTGCTATTGAGAGAGATGATATACAAACACAGGAAGTGAACGGAGACTCCCAAGCAAGACAGTTAGTTTAGGAGGTACGACTACGAGATACCGAGCGACAAATAGCTCATCTCCGAGGTGCATCCACTTCATCAACACCACCAACAGACACTTTCCGCCACAATTAGGATCAACTTTTCCCCCCACTACTATCTGTTATGACTCTTTTTTGTGTACTAAGATGGTTCTCACCAATGAAACAACTATTTGTTCTTCTTATTTCATGTTATTGCATGAGTTCACTTATATGCACAACCGAACCCCCGAAACCGCTAGATACTCAAGGATCTCGAAACCAAAATAATCTATGAAATCTATGGATAGACTTAATATTTGTGCCAAATCCACGATTACCTACTACCATAAATACATCAGAGGGATGTAGATTGAAACATTGTGAATCATGAGAGAAAACGCGAAATTTATAGAGTACAACCAGAAATGACCGTCGTTAATTACGATCTTGCTTATCATCATGCAACAGGAAATGTCATCCCACAAAAATGACAAGCACACCCGTGAGACACCAATCCTGCAGATGAACTCTGCTACATTCCAAGCTGTTGTAACAGCTGCCGTAACCACTGCTATGGCACAACCCAACGCAAACAACACCAACAGAGGTGGAAATAGCATCGACAACTCCAGTCGAAGAAACGAGCACGGAAACTAACGAGTGACCGCTTATCAAGGCACTCCAAACCCCAAGCTTAAGAGCAGGTGTGACAATAGTCAAAATCGGGTCAAGTCTAAGTCGGTCAAGGTCAACGAGTCAAACCGGTCAACTCGATTAAAACCTTGTATGATAGGGTTTATATTATGTAATTACTGTATAACTCACTATTCTAATGAGAAAACACCACTTGGAAAGTTCATATGTTTAAATTTCCTTAGCATTAGTGCTAAACAATGAACAAAAACAATAATACAATGTTGCATACTCATAGGGAGTGCGTAAGATCCTAAATCATGGCACAACGGGGTCTAAAGACCTTGCATTGCGAAGCCGAACACTCTCATTCATCACACACGAAAACACTCTCAAACGTTTTCACTCTATCTTCCTATATGTGAAACCTCTCCCACATATCTCTAAGTATGTGAAATCTCTCCCAAATCTCTCTAAGTATGTGAAATCTCTCTCACATATCTATTTGTATGCGAAATCTCTCCAAGTATGTCAAATCTCTCCCAAATCTCTCTAAGTATGTGAAATCTCTCCCAAATCTCTCTAAGTATGTGAAATCTCTCCCACATATCTCTTTGTATGTGAAATCTCTCCAAGTATGTCAAATCTCTCCCAAATCTCTCTAAGTATGTGAAACCTCTCCCACATATCTCTAAGTATGAGAAACCTCTCCCACATATCTCTAAGTATGTGAAACCTCTCCCACATATCTCTAAGTATGTGAAATCTCTCCCAAATCTCTCTAAGTATGTGAAATCTCTCTCACATATCTATTTGTATGCGAAATCTCTCCAAGTATGTCAAATCTCTCCTAAATCTCTCTAAGTATGTGAAATCTCTCCCACATATCTCTTTGTATGTGAAATCTCTCCAAGTATGTCAAATCTCTCCCAAATCTCTCTAAGTATGTGAAATCTCTCTCACATATCTCTTTGTATGTGAAATCTCTCCCAAATCTCTCCCAAATCTCTCTAAGTATGTGAAATCTCTCTCACGTATCTCTTCGTATGCGAAATCTCTCCAAGTACGTCAAATCTCTCCCAAATCTCTCTGAGAACGAGGAATCTCTTTCAAAATCTCTCTCGAAATCTCTCCCAACTTTCTATAATCACTCGGGGCATCCCGACCCTCGAATTTGGCGAAAATAGCCCAAGAACGGAAGTCTACGCGAAAAACGGACTTAAGGGAACGAACCCTCCGAACCGAAAGCACTATTCATGAGGGTCCGAACCGAAAGTACTGTTCATGAGCTGAACCGAAAGTACTGTTCATGAGCTGAACCGAAAGTACTGTTCATCCGAACCGAACCTGGCCATGAAAGAGATCTGAACCGAACCACGCAAGGAGGAAAGGTCCGAACCGAACCTCACATGGAAGGAAGGTCCGAACCGAAGTTACTGTTCACCACAGTAGCTTCGGTTCTAGCCACCCTTCGAACCGAACCTTACCTTCGCGTCGGATAGCTGCCTCGGACCGAACCCGCCTTCCGCTTCTCGCCTTCGCTTCCGGATTCAGCCTCCGCGTCCGAACCGAGCCCAGCTGATCGAGCCTCGGCCGGGATCCGAAGAAACTCGCTGGAAATTGCATTTTTCGCCCCGGTTTTGCATATTTTTGCGTTTTAAGCCCATTTTTAATTATTTTGACATGGGATTTTCACCCAAAACTTTATTTTTAATTATAGGACCCCTAAATTAATGATTTAATCACATTTTAAGGGTAAAATTTTATTTAAAAAGGAGTTGGTAAAGTACAAAAGAAGAAGTGTTGACCTTACCCTAGTTATGACGCAAGCAACCCCCATGTCCACTCCATGACAACCCACACTCCTCCCCACCATACCTTGTACTTTTTACCTCCCTCACAAGCCACCTCCCATACTTTGAGAGCTGGATATTCACCCTCTCTCCCCATTTTTCTCTCATTTGCTCTCACTTTCACAAGAAGATCAAACTCCTTCTCTCTCACTCTCTCTCTAGAAATCCAAGATTCAAGGGCTGATCTTGAGAGTTTCCTCCACCTTTGGTAAGCATAATCCATTTCCTTTATGATTATCTTAGTTATTTCCACTCAAATCATGGATATCTTACACAAACTCCATTATAATTGTGTTAGAGCTTCGAATCTTCAAGCGATCCTTCTAGTGTTCTTGGATTGAACACTTCTTTTCTTCAACACTTATCTACTGAAATCACATAAGGTGAGTTCATACCCCTACATTTTCATGTTTCTTAAGTTTTTAGGGGGGGAATACAAGTTAAAACACCAAGAACATAACTAAAACTTTCTAACAGCTTTCATCAGAAAAGTTGGACTCCATTCACGGACTGTTTTGGACACCTTAAACATTTTAGTTTTCAAAACTGTTTTAGGTGCATGTAGTTCCACTTCTTAGCTTTAAAATGACTACTTGCACATCTCCATACAATTTTTCTACAATTTATGGTGATTTTTACAAAACTGCCTATCATTTCAAACACCAAACCGGACCAGTCTGTGATTATGGACTTTTTCACCTAAGTTGCAGGTCATTGAAAATCATGGTAAAAATTATGAGTAAACTAGACACATTTTGGGAACTCCCAGAATTTACGGATTTAGTTTTCGACTTCGTATGATTTTTCTATAAAGTTTCAAAAACAGTGTAGAAAGGCTGAAAATTTGTTAACAGCTTGTAATTTTTACTACACTTTGTATTGTGTTGAGCAAGGTGTATATTGTCAAGTTCTAAGTATTGAATGTGATATGTTGTAAATTTTATCATCTTAAACTGAAAATAAGTCACTCATGATAAGATTATTCATTCATTTAGAACACGTATACATACACATAAACTATAATACGCATAGTTTATTGGATTTTATAATCCTAAGACCTTTTCATAACAGAGTTCTTATATATTACAAACGTTTTGGATAAAACTATAATAAGTATAGTTTTCAATACATCACCTAACACACACGTACGAGAAGGGTACATTCATACAGAAAGGTTTTACACTCCCGCATACAACTAGTAAACTTGTTAACCTAAATTGTGAGACACTCTCTTTCCGTACGTCCGAGTGCGGAATATAAAATCCTGTACGTTATAATTAGAGTCTCCCGGAGGGAGAACGTGATAGTTATATATAGATCTATATTGGGTTTTGACACCCCACACCTTGCTGCTAGCTACAGTTGGACCTGCAGGTCTACGGGTGATAATTGTCATTTCAGTTAATCGACGCCTGAGAAACGTCGTGGCAGGTTCATTAGTCTTAAGTATTAATTATAGCGGCTCACATAAGGATATAACAATACATAAAGTTTACGAGATTTTTTTTTATAAAACTTAAACGAGCTTTATGACGATTTTGAAATCACTTTTATCTCAATAAGTACGGGCATTACTGCACGTTTTCGGTTTCGGTATTTACGACTACACATCATGTGATACCACGTTTATAATTTTAAGTATGGACAATACTTGTTACTTTCTTGGTCCTAAGATTTAGGACTACACGCACAGAAAATATTAACAAATTTAAGAAATTTCGAGAGTTTCACTAATATCATATGCGTTTAAATTGAAATAATCATGCATTATTTTCTGTAAATAAGGAAGACTACTCATACATTACAGTTTTCGGATACAAAACTACATTATTCACTTTAAGAAAAATATCGGATTTTTCTGGAACAACTAGGCCATTATTTGACGAGCTTTTTCATAAAGATATCCAAATACTTATGAACTCACCAACCATTGTGTTGACACTTTTCAAACTGCTTGTATTCTCAGGAAATCGCTAAGCAGGTAACAAAATACTTTTGAGGATGGGACGTTAAGGCGTCAAAGTTATCTTATTTTGTCAACATATTGTATTTGAATTTGAAACATGTAATACATACAATGATGTAACTTTTTCAATTATATATATGTTGGTTGTATTTACTTTCATCACTATTACCATTGTTGTTATGATACTACACATGAAGTCCTCCATCCTTGGACGTTTCCGCCATCCTTGGTTCAGGGGTGTGACAGATTGGTATCAGAGCACGGTTTATAGTGAATTAAGTATATCAAACAACATAGGATATACAAACTATAAACACATTTGGGACTAAGAGTCTCTGATTTTAAAACATTCTAACTGGTTATACTTTTCGAAAACGAATAAGTTCTGTTTAAAAGTATACCTACATGCATTGCATACGCGCGTAGTGTCATAACTAGAAGAACTTAAACTAAAAGAAGAGGAGTTGAACGCTACGAGTATGCCTTGGTATAAGTAATCAGTTTTGGGAAGGATATAGCCTGATCAACTATATTAGTCCGGAAAGTGACTTACTCATACCGGGGGATAGCCGTAGGAGGGCAACAAGTCTTATAACCTAACTTCACCCTACAAAGAGTGCTATAAGAACCAAATCTAAACATTTAAAATACTATAGGAGTAATTGTATGTTGCTATATCGCAATATTATTAATATCTACTACTATCCGCTTCTTACCCCTCTATTCTCGCGCAGACGTCATGGCAGGATTTCACCTACCAGGAGACCCATACTTTCCCAACCAGGGAAATGCTGGATGGATTGAGGAAGAGCCCGAAGAGCTGATTGAAGAGGATCCCGAAGAGGATCCCGAAGAAGAGCCCGAGGAAGAAGAAGAGGAAGTAGATGAAGGAGAAGAAGAAGAGGAAGACGACGAGGTGGACATGGATGAGGAGGAAAGTGAAGAAGAGCCAGAGGAGGAAGTCTTCAACCCTCCTTACATTGCTAGGGTACCTGCAAACCGCTGGGGGCACAATGGGCCTGAGCCCCGTTGGGCAACCATGATCGAGAGGTGGAGTCGGCAACAGCACCAGAGGTCACCCTATGGCGACCAACGAGGTTATTATGACCTCAGCCACGGGGGACCGGCTGACAGAGCTCTCCCCGTTATGACCCAGCACATCACGAACTTGGGAAACCAGAGTAGGGAAATGGCAGACCAGATTCGAAATCTCAGCGCTATTACGGCAGCCACCGATGCACGCACCCGGGATTTGGAGAGGGACTTCTATCCATTGGACCGACTCATCGAGGACCTTACCGCCGCTCGAGCGGAGGTAAGGGAGTACCAGGTGAGACACGCAGCTCTCGAGGAGAGGGTAATCGTGGCTGAGCGCCGGATTGCGGAGCTTCAGGGAGCCTCGACCTCATCCCAGGGCCACCAGGGATCAGATGCTTCACGCCACGAGTAGTGTTCGCGCTACTTATATTTTGTTATAAATCTAGGATTTCGAGTATGCGTTGGTGCTACTCTTTGTTGCGAATAGGTTGATCTTGCGACTAAGTGATCCCACTAGTCAAATGGACTTTTGTACTGCCAAAACTTTATCTTTTACTATGATGTAATGTAGACCCTTATGAGGTCAAATTCCTAAGAATATTATGTACTAGCAAATTATCAATGAATGTGGTTTGTATTTTATTTCTTTTGATGCTGACACAAACCAAGCACTTGACTCTGCTGGAGTCAACACTAATTAATTCATAAGATTAATTGCATAAACTTGACAAATAATTGCCTTCTAAATTAATAAACTCGGACAAAATGCAATTGAAATGAAACAAGTAACGCTCGACTCGTTTCACCATTGAAGTCTTACCATCAAGCCTTTCTTTTTATTTTCTTATGTCAGAACCATGCCACCAAGGAAAAGACCAAGACCTTCCGGAAACTCAGCACCACCCACTCCGCCGCCACCCCTGGAGTTTGATCCGGTGATGTTTCAGGCTGCAGTAACAGCAGCCGTGGCGGCAGCAATGTCGCAAATGGGTACAAATGGTTCCGGCGGTTCCGGATCCGGGAATACTAACTCAAATCAGGGGGACAGCACAGGGCGCATCAAGGAGTGTTCATACAAAGACTTCACTAATGGCAAACCCGATCCTTTCGACGGGAGCGGGGGCGTCATAGCGCTGATGCAATGGTTCGAAAGGACCGAAGCAGTCTTCGAAATCTGTGCTTGCCCCGAGGCAAGCAAAGTCAAGTATGCGGCATTCACTTTCACAAGAAAAGCTCTTACTTGGTGGAATGGCCGAGTTAAGTCACTTACGCCTGCAGTGGCTAACTCCATCGGCTGGGAGAACTTAAAAGCGTTGATGCTAAAAGAGTATTGCCCGAGGGGAGAAATACAAAAGCTCGAGGAGGAACTATGGAACCTCAAGATGTCAGGAATGGACCTCGAAGCTTATACAGCCCGATTCAACGATCTAGCACTCCTCTGCCCTGCAATGGTTACTCCGGAGGAGAAGGAGGTAGAGCGATACCTTTGGGGGCTGTCATCCCAGATTCATGACAGTGTTCTGGCCTCGAAACCTACTACCTTTGAAAGTGCCAAGGAACTGGCACAACAACTTATCGATCATAGGGCCAGCCGTGGCACCATGGTCGCCGCCACCAATTAAACAAAAGGAGGAAACAACAAGAGGAAGTTCTGGAACCTTAAAAAGAAACAACCGATGCGGGACCCCGCAAAGAAGCAACGGACAGTTGCTGTCCGTGCAGCCACTATTGCTCCTGCCCCAGCGCCGCCAAAGCCATATGCTGGAATCCTCCCCAAGTGCAACAAGTGCAACTACCATCGCAAGGGCGCTTGTCGGGAATTGCACTGCAAAAACTGCGACAAGAAAGGGCATACCGCTCGTTTCTGTAGAGCGCCAGCACGACCAAACAACCAAGTTGCCAATGCGGGGGCAAGCCAAACCTGCTATGAATGTGGTGAAGCAGGACACTTCAGGAGAAACTGCCCCAAGGCACAAACCCCTAATGGTGATGGTGTAGGGAGAGTCCTGACAATGGGACACGGAGAAGCGGTCAAGGATCCCTCGGTGGTTTCTGGTACGTTTCTCCTCAATAACACATATGCATGCGTACTATTTGATAGTGGAGCGGAGAGGAGTTTTGTGAGCCATGAATTCAAACAATTACTAAAACAAACCCCTCTTTCATTAAAAGATACATACGTAGTAGAAATGGCTAATGGGAAAGAAGAGCACACTAATGATATATACTCAGGGTGTACCCTCACTCTAGACAACCATTCGTTTAAAGTAGACCTGATGCCGGTCACAATAAAATGCTTTGACATAATCATTGGTATGGATTGGTTAAGTTCACATCGGGCCGACATTCTATGTTACGAAAGGGCCGTTCGCCTTAATCTGCCGAATGGCGAAACCCTCTTTATCTATGGCGACAAACCCAGTTCGAATCTGCAAGTCATCTCTTGCGTGAAGGCCCAAAAGTACCTCCGAAAGGAGTACCACGCATTTCTAGCCCACATAGTAGATACGAAACAAGAGGTGAAGGATATCAACGACATTCCCGAAGTGTGCAACTATCCCGATGTATTCCCCGAAGATCTTCCAGGTGTACCCTCCGCACGACAAGTCGAATTCCGGATCGACTTAATCCCGGGAGCTACCCCCGTCGCTAAGGCTCCATACCGTTTAGCACCGGCAGAAATGCAAGAACTTTCCAGCCAGTTAAATGAACTTTTAAGCAAAGGATTCATCAGGCCAAGCTTCTCACCCTGGGGAGCACCGGTCTTGTTTGTAAAGAAGAAGGACGGATCTTTTCGCATGTGCATAGACTACCGGGAACTAAACAAACTCACTATCAAGAACCGATATCCCTTACCCCGAATCGATGATCTCTTTGACCAACTCCAAGGAGCAAGCTACTTTTCAAAAATCGACCTGAGGTCGGGTTACCATCAACTGCGAGTACAAGAAGAGGATATCCCCAAGACTGTGTTCAGAACTCGTTACGGGCACTATGAGTTTGTGGTAATGCCCTTCGGATTAACGAACGCACCGGCAGTATTTATGGACCTGATGAATCGAGTGTGTCGACCCTACTTAGACAAATTCATGATTGTGTTCATCGATGATATTTTAATCTACTCCAGAAGCGAGGAAGAGCACCGTCAACACCTCCGGCTGATCTTGGAAACACTGAGGGCCGAGAAGCTTTACGCCAAATTCTCTAAATGCGAATTCTGGATTAGAGAAGTGAATTTTCTTGGCCATGTGGTTAGCGAGAAGGGGATACATGTGGATCCCGCAAAAATCCAAGCTATTAAAAACTGGTCAGCACCTACAACGCCGACGGAGATTCGACAAATTTTAGGTCTCGCCGGCTACTACCGAAGATTCATACAAAACTTCTCGAAGATCGCCAAACCACTCACCACCCTGACTCAAAAAGGTGTGGTATTTAAGTGGGGAGATAAACAAGAAACCGCCTTTCAGACGTTAAAACAAGCCCTGTGCAGCGCACCAGTTTTGTCTCTTCCCGAAGGAACTGATGATTTCGTGGTATACTGCGATGCTTCAAACCAAGGCCTCGGATGCGTGCTCATGCAGAGAGGAAAAGTCATCGCCTACGCATCGAGACAGCTTAAAACACACGAAGTTAATTACACCACCCATGACCTTGAATTGGGAGCAGTAGTGTTCGCTCTAAAGATTTGGAGGCACTATCTCTACGGCACGAAATGTACCATCTTCACTGACCACAAAAGTCTTCAGCATATCCTCAATCAGAAAGAGCTCAACATGCGACAACGGAGATGGGTTGAACTGCTAAATGACTACGAGTGCGAAATTCGCTACCACCCGGGCAAGGCCAATGTAGTGGCTGATGCCCTAAGCAGAAAGGAATATTCGAGCCGCCGAGTAAGATCCTTAACCATGACCATCCATTCCCACCTGGCCACACAAATTTGGGAAGCTCAATTAGAAGCCTTGAAACCAGAGAATGTGGCGGGTGAGGCATTAAGGGGAATGGATAAGAACTTAGAAGTCAAGGACGACGGAACCCGTTATCTTAGTAACCGGATCTGGACACCGAAGTACGGTGGGATCCGAGACGTGGTCATGAACGAAGCACACAAGACTCGATACTCCGTTCATCCTGGGTCAGATAAGATGTATCTAGACCTCAAGAAGTTATACTGGTGGCCGAATATGAAAGCCGAGATTGCTACATATGTGGGCAAGTGCCTGACTTGCGCCAAGGTCAAGGTGGAATACCAGAAACCCTCAGGACTACTTCAACAGCCTGATATACCGGAAAGGAAGTGGGAACAGATAACCATGGACTTCATAACCAAGCTGCCTAAGACTGCGAGCGGGTTTGACACTATATGGGTGATTGTAGACAGATTGACCAAGTCTGCGCACTTCCTACCAATAAAGGAAACAGACAAGATGGAGAAATTAACCAGAATATACCTCAAGGAGATTGTGCGACTGCATGGTGTACCAATATCTATCATCTCAGACCGAGATAGTAGGTTCACTTCGAGATTTTGGCAGTCCCTGCAGAAATCCTTGGGTACTAGGCTAGACATGAGTACGGCCTACCACCCACAAACTGACGGGCAGAGCGAGCGCACTATACAGACATTAGAAGACATGTTGAGAGCATGTGTGATAGACTTTGGTAAAGCGTGGGATACCCACTTGCCACTGATCGAATTCTCCTACAATAACAGCTATCACACCAGCATTAAAGTCGCTCCATTCGAAGCTCTTTACGGACGCAAGTGCAGGTCACCCCTATGTTGGGCTGAAGTGGGGGATACTCAGTTGGCTAGGGAGCAAATTCCGGATAGCACCCTCACTGGTCCTGAAATCATAAGGGAGACCACAGAAAAGATTGTTCAGATTCGAGAAAGGCTGAAGGCCTCCCGTGATCGACAAAAGAGTTACGCGGATAAGCGACGCAAACCTTTGGAATTCCAGGTTGGTGATCGTGTGTTACTAAAGGTTTCCCCTTGGAAAGGAATGATACGCTTCGGCAAACGTGGGAAACTAAACCCGAGGTACATTGGACCGTTCGAAATCCTCGCCAGGATTGGTCCTGTGGCGTACAAACTTCGATTACCTCAAGAACTCGATAAGGTACATCCCACCTTTCACGTATCGAACCTGAAGAAATGTCTGTCCGACGAGACACTTGTGATACCTCTCGACGAGATCGAAGTTGACAAAAATCTCCACTTCGTGGAAGAGCCAGTTGAGATTATGGATCGGGAGGTCAAAAGAACGAAACAAAGTCGTATTCCCATCGTGAAGGTTCGATGGAACGCTAAACGAGGACCTGAGTTCACCTGGGAGCGCGAAGACCAAATGAAGCAAAAGTACCCACACCTTTTCCTAAACCCTTAAAGCCCTGGCCAAAGCGTAAATTTCGGGACGAAATTCCCTCTAACGGGGGGATGATGTGACAATAGTCAAAATCAGGTCAAGTCTAAGCCGGTCAAGGTGAACGAGTCAAACCGGTCAACTCGATTAAAACCTTGTATGATAGGGTTTATATTATGTAATTACTGTATAACTCACTATTCTAATGAGAAAACACCACTTGGAAAGTTCATATGTTTAAATTTCCTTAGCATTAGTGCTAAACAATGAACAAAAACAATAATACAATGTTGCATACTCATAGGGAGTGCGTAAGATCCTAAATCATGGCACAACGGGGTCTAAAGACCTTGCATTGCGAAGCCGAACACTCTCATTCATCACACACGAAAACACTCTCAAACGTTTTCACTCTATCTTCCTATATGTGAAACCTCTCCCACATATCTCTAAGTATGTGAAATCTCTCCCAAATCTCTCTAAGTATGTGAAATCTCTCTCACATATCTATTTGTATGCGAAATCTCTCCAAGTATGTCAAATCTCTCCCAAATCTCTCTAAGTATGTGAAATCTCTCCCAAATCTCTCTAAGTATGTGAAATCTCTCCCACATATCTCTTTGTATGTGAAATCTCTCCAAGTATGTCAAATCTCTCCCAAATCTCTCTAAGTATGTGAAACCTCTCCCACATATCTCTAAGTATGAGAAACCTCTCCCACATATCTCTAAGTATGTGAAACCTCTCCCACATATCTCTAAGTATGTGAAATCTCTCCCAAATCTCTCTAAGTATGTGAAATCTCTCTCACATATCTATTTGTATGCGAAATCTCTCCAAGTATGTCAAATCTCTCCCAAATCTCTCTAAGTATGTGAAATCTCTCCCACATATCTCTTTGTATGTGAAATCTCTCCAAGTATGTCAAATCTCTCCCAAATCTCTCTAAGTATGTGAAATCTCTCTCACATATCTCTTTGTATGTGAAATCTCTCCCAAATCTCTCCCAAATCTCTCTAAGTATGTGAAATCTCTCTCACGTATCTCTTCGTATGCGAAATCTCTCCAAGTACGTCAAATCTCTCCCAAATCTCTCTGAGAACGAGGAATCTCTCTCAAAATCTCTCTCGAAATCTCTCCCAACTTTCTATAATCACTCGGGGCATCCCGACCCTCGAATTTGGCGAAAATAGCCCAAGAACGGAAGTCTACGCGAAAAACGGACTTAAGGGAACGAACCCTCCGAACCGAAAGCACTATTCATGAGGGTCCGAACCGAAAGTACTGTTCATGAGCTGAACCGAAAGTACTGTTCATGAGCTGAACCGAAAGTACTGTTCATCCGAACCGAACCTGGCCATGAAAGAGATCTGAACCGAACCACGCAAGGAGGAAAGGTCCGAACCGAACCTCACATGGAAGGAAGGTCCGAACCGAAGTTACTGTTCACCACAGTAGCTTCGGTTCTAGCCACCCTTCGAACCGAACCTTACCTTCGCGTCGGATAGCTGCCTCGGACCGAACCCGCCTTCCGCTTCTCGCCTTCGCTTCCGGATTCAGCCTCCGCGTCCGAACCGAGCCCAGCTGATCGAGCCTCGGCCGGGATCCGAAGAAACTCGCTGGAAATTGCATTTTTCGCCCCGGTTTTGCATATTTTTGCGTTTTAAGCCCATTTTTAATTATTTTGACATGGGATTTTCACCCAAAACTTTATTTTTAATTATAGGACCCCTAAATTAATGATTTAATCACATTTTAAGGGTAAAATTTTATTTAAAAAGGAGTTGGTAAAGTACAAAAGAAGAAGTGTTGACCTTACCCTAGTTATGACGCAAGCAACCCCCATGTCCACTCCATGACAACCCACACTCCTCCCCACCATACCTTGTACTTTTTACCTCCCTCACAAGCCACCTCCCATACTTTGAGAGCTGGATATTCACCCTCTCTCCCCATTTTTCTCTCATTTGCTCTCACTTTCACAAGAAGATCAAACTCCTTCTCTCTCACTCTCTCTCTAGAAATCCAAGATTCAAGGGCTGATCTTGAGAGTTTCCTCCACCTTTGGTAAGCATAATCCATTTCCTTTATGATTATCTTAGTTATTTCCACTCAAATCATGGATATCTTACACAAACTCCATTATAATTGTGTTAGAGCTTCGAATCTTCAAGCGATCCTTCTAGTGTTCTTGGATTGAACACTTCTTTTCTTCAACACTTATCTACTGAAATCACATAAGGTGAGTTCATACCCCTACATTTTCATGTTTCTTAAGTTTTTAGGGGGGGAATACAAGTTAAAACACCAAGAACATAACTAAAACTTTCTAACAGCTTTCATCAGAAAAGTTGGACTCCATTCACGGACTGTTTTGGACACCTTAAACATTTTAGTTTTCAAAACTGTTTTAGGTGCATGTAGTTCCACTTCTTAGCTTTAAAATGACTACTTGCACATCTCCATACAATTTTTCTACAATTTATGGTGATTTTTACAAAACTGCCTATCATTTCAAACACCAAACCGGACCAGTCTGTGATTATGGACTTTTTCACCTAAGTTGCAGGTCATTGAAAATCATGGTAAAAATTATGAGTAAACTAGACACATTTTGGGAACTCCCAGAATTTACGGATTTAGTTTTCGACTTCGTATGATTTTTCTATAAAGTTTCAAAAACAGTGTAGAAAGGCTGAAAATTTGTTAACAGCTTGTAATTTTTACTACACTTTGTATTGTGTTGAGCAAGGTGTATATTGTCAAGTTCTAAGTATTGAATGTGATATGTTGTAAATTTTATCATCTTAAACTGAAAATAAGTCACTCATGATAAGATTATTCATTCATTTAGAACACGTATACATACACATAAACTATAATACGCATAGTTTATTGGATTTTATAATCCTAAGACCTTTTCATAACAGAGTTCTTATATATTACAAACGTTTTGGATAAAACTATAATAAGTATAGTTTTCAATACATCACCTAACACACACGTACGAGAAGGGTACATTCATACAGAAAGGTTTTACACTCCCGCATACAACTAGTAAACTTGTTAACCTAAATTGTGAGACACTCTCTTTCCGTACGTCCGAGTGCGGAATATAAAATCCTGTACGTTATAATTAGAGTCTCCCGGAGGGAGAACGTGATAGTTATATATAGATCTATATTGGGTTTTGACACCCCACACCTTGCTGCTAGCTACAGTTGGACCTGCAGGTCTACGGGTGATAATTGTCATTTCAGTTAATCGACGCCTGAGAAACGTCGTGGCAGGTTCATTAGTCTTAAGTATTAATTATAGCGGCTCACATAAGGATATAACAATACATAAAGTTTACGAGATTTTTTTTTATAAAACTTAAACGAGCTTTATGACGATTTTGAAATCACTTTTATCTCAATAAGTACGGGCATTACTGCACGTTTTCGGTTTCGGTATTTACGACTACACATCATGTGATACCACGTTTATAATTTTAAGTATGGACAATACTTGTTACTTTCTTGGTCCTAAGATTTAGGACTACACGCACAGAAAATATTAACAAATTTAAGAAATTTCGAGAGTTTCACTAATATCATATGCGTTTAAATTGAAATAATCATGCATTATTTTCTGTAAATAAGGAAGACTACTCATACATTACAGTTTTCGGATACAAAACTACATTATTCACTTTAAGAAAAATATCGGATTTTTCTGGAACAACTAGGCCATTATTTGACGAGCTTTTTCATAAAGATATCCAAATACTTATGAACTCACCAACCATTGTGTTGACACTTTTCAAACTGCTTGTATTCTCAGGAAATCGCTAAGCAGGTAACAAAATACTTTTGAGGATGGGACGTTAAGGCGTCAAAGTTATCTTATTTTGTCAACATATTGTATTTGAATTTGAAACATGTAATACATACAATGATGTAACTTTTTCAATTATATATATGTTGGTTGTATTTACTTTCATCACTATTACCATTGTTGTTATGATACTACACATGAAGTCCTCCATCCTTGGACGTTTCCGCCATCCTTGGTTCAGGGGTGTGACAGATTGGTATCAGAGCACGGTTTATAGTGAATTAAGTATATCAAACAACATAGGATATACAAACTATAAACACATTTGGGACTAAGAGTCTCTGATTTTAAAACATTCTAACTGGTTATACTTTTCGAAAACGAATAAGTTCTGTTTAAAAGTATACCTACATGCATTGCATACGCGCGTAGTGTCATAACTAGAAGAACTTAAACTAAAAGAAGAGGAGTTGAACGCTACGAGTATGCCTTGGTATAAGTAATCAG
Organism: Lactuca sativa; assembly: GCF_002870075.4. Classification (NCBI taxonomy): domain Eukaryota; kingdom Viridiplantae; phylum Streptophyta; class Magnoliopsida; order Asterales; family Asteraceae; genus Lactuca; species Lactuca sativa. The sequence goes on along the minus strand of NC_056630.2, from coordinate 82,145,548 downwards.
TTTTGGGAAGGATATAGCCTGATCAACTATATTAGTCCGGAAAGTGACTTACTCATACCGGGGGATAGCCGTAGGAGGGCAACAAGTCTTATAACCTAACTTCACCCTACAAAGAGTGCTATAAGAACCAAATCTAAACATTTAAAATACTATAGGAGTAATTGTATGTTGCTATATCGCAATATTATTAATATCTACTACTATCCGCTTCTTACCCCTCTATTCTCGCGCAGACGTCATGGCAGGATTTCACCTACCAGGAGACCCATACTTTCCCAACCAGGGAAATGCTGGATGGATTGAGGAAGAGCCCGAAGAGCTGATTGAAGAGGATCCCGAAGAGGATCCCGAAGAAGAGCCCGAGGAAGAAGAAGAGGAAGTAGATGAAGGAGAAGAAGAAGAGGAAGACGACGAGGTGGACATGGATGAGGAGGAAAGTGAAGAAGAGCCAGAGGAGGAAGTCTTCAACCCTCCTTACATTGCTAGGGTACCTGCAAACCGCTGGGGGCACAATGGGCCTGAGCCCCGTTGGGCAACCATGATCGAGAGGTGGAGTCGGCAACAGCACCAGAGGTCACCCTATGGCGACCAACGAGGTTATTATGACCTCAGCCACGGGGGACCGGCTGACAGAGCTCTCCCCGTTATGACCCAGCACATCACGAACTTGGGAAACCAGAGTAGGGAAATGGCAGACCAGATTCGAAATCTCAGCGCTATTACGGCAGCCACCGATGCACGCACCCGGGATTTGGAGAGGGACTTCTATCCATTGGACCGACTCATCGAGGACCTTACCGCCGCTCGAGCGGAGGTAAGGGAGTACCAGGTGAGACACGCAGCTCTCGAGGAGAGGGTAATCGTGGCTGAGCGCCGGATTGCGGAGCTTCAGGGAGCCTCGACCTCATCCCAGGGCCACCAGGGATCAGATGCTTCACGCCACGAGTAGTGTTCGCGCTACTTATATTTTGTTATAAATCTAGGATTTCGAGTATGCGTTGGTGCTACTCTTTGTTGCGAATAGGTTGATCTTGCGACTAAGTGATCCCACTAGTCAAATGGACTTTTGTACTGCCAAAACTTTATCTTTTACTATGATGTAATGTAGACCCTTATGAGGTCAAATTCCTAAGAATATTATGTACTAGCAAATTATCAATGAATGTGGTTTGTATTTTATTTCTTTTGATGCTGACACAAACCAAGCACTTGACTCTGCTGGAGTCAACACTAATTAATTCATAAGATTAATTGCATAAACTTGACAAATAATTGCCTTCTAAATTAATAAACTCGGACAAAATGCAATTGAAATGAAACAAGTAACGCTCGACTCGTTTCACCATTGAAGTCTTACCATCAAGCCTTTCTTTTTATTTTCTTATGTCAGAACCATGCCACCAAGGAAAAGACCAAGACCTTCCGGAAACTCAGCACCACCCACTCCGCCGCCACCCCTGGAGTTTGATCCGGTGATGTTTCAGGCTGCAGTAACAGCAGCCGTGGCGGCAGCAATGTCGCAAATGGGTACAAATGGTTCCGGCGGTTCCGGATCCGGGAATACTAACTCAAATCAGGGGGACAGCACAGGGCGCATCAAGGAGTGTTCATACAAAGACTTCACTAATGGCAAACCCGATCCTTTCGACGGGAGCGGGGGCGTCATAGCGCTGATGCAATGGTTCGAAAGGACCGAAGCAGTCTTCGAAATCTGTGCTTGCCCCGAGGCAAGCAAAGTCAAGTATGCGGCATTCACTTTCACAAGAAAAGCTCTTACTTGGTGGAATGGCCGAGTTAAGTCACTTACGCCTGCAGTGGCTAACTCCATCGGCTGGGAGAACTTAAAAGCGTTGATGCTAAAAGAGTATTGCCCGAGGGGAGAAATACAAAAGCTCGAGGAGGAACTATGGAACCTCAAGATGTCAGGAATGGACCTCGAAGCTTATACAGCCCGATTCAACGATCTAGCACTCCTCTGCCCTGCAATGGTTACTCCGGAGGAGAAGGAGGTAGAGCGATACCTTTGGGGGCTGTCATCCCAGATTCATGACAGTGTTCTGGCCTCGAAACCTACTACCTTTGAAAGTGCCAAGGAACTGGCACAACAACTTATCGATCATAGGGCCAGCCGTGGCACCATGGTCGCCGCCACCAATTAAACAAAAGGAGGAAACAACAAGAGGAAGTTCTGGAACCTTAAAAAGAAACAACCGATGCGGGACCCCGCAAAGAAGCAACGGACAGTTGCTGTCCGTGCAGCCACTATTGCTCCTGCCCCAGCGCCGCCAAAGCCATATGCTGGAATCCTCCCCAAGTGCAACAAGTGCAACTACCATCGCAAGGGCGCTTGTCGGGAATTGCACTGCAAAAACTGCGACAAGAAAGGGCATACCGCTCGTTTCTGTAGAGCGCCAGCACGACCAAACAACCAAGTTGCCAATGCGGGGGCAAGCCAAACCTGCTATGAATGTGGTGAAGCAGGACACTTCAGGAGAAACTGCCCCAAGGCACAAACCCCTAATGGTGATGGTGTAGGGAGAGTCCTGACAATGGGACACGGAGAAGCGGTCAAGGATCCCTCGGTGGTTTCTGGTACGTTTCTCCTCAATAACACATATGCATGCGTACTATTTGATAGTGGAGCGGAGAGGAGTTTTGTGAGCCATGAATTCAAACAATTACTAAAACAAACCCCTCTTTCATTAAAAGATACATACGTAGTAGAAATGGCTAATGGGAAAGAAGAGCACACTAATGATATATACTCAGGGTGTACCCTCACTCTAGACAACCATTCGTTTAAAGTAGACCTGATGCCGGTCACAATAAAATGCTTTGACATAATCATTGGTATGGATTGGTTAAGTTCACATCGGGCCGACATTCTATGTTACGAAAGGGCCGTTCGCCTTAATCTGCCGAATGGCGAAACCCTCTTTATCTATGGCGACAAACCCAGTTCGAATCTGCAAGTCATCTCTTGCGTGAAGGCCCAAAAGTACCTCCGAAAGGAGTACCACGCATTTCTAGCCCACATAGTAGATACGAAACAAGAGGTGAAGGATATCAACGACATTCCCGAAGTGTGCAACTATCCCGATGTATTCCCCGAAGATCTTCCAGGTGTACCCTCCGCACGACAAGTCGAATTCCGGATCGACTTAATCCCGGGAGCTACCCCCGTCGCTAAGGCTCCATACCGTTTAGCACCGGCAGAAATGCAAGAACTTTCCAGCCAGTTAAATGAACTTTTAAGCAAAGGATTCATCAGGCCAAGCTTCTCACCCTGGGGAGCACCGGTCTTGTTTGTAAAGAAGAAGGACGGATCTTTTCGCATGTGCATAGACTACCGGGAACTAAACAAACTCACTATCAAGAACCGATATCCCTTACCCCGAATCGATGATCTCTTTGACCAACTCCAAGGAGCAAGCTACTTTTCAAAAATCGACCTGAGGTCGGGTTACCATCAACTGCGAGTACAAGAAGAGGATATCCCCAAGACTGTGTTCAGAACTCGTTACGGGCACTATGAGTTTGTGGTAATGCCCTTCGGATTAACGAACGCACCGGCAGTATTTATGGACCTGATGAATCGAGTGTGTCGACCCTACTTAGACAAATTCATGATTGTGTTCATCGATGATATTTTAATCTACTCCAGAAGCGAGGAAGAGCACCGTCAACACCTCCGGCTGATCTTGGAAACACTGAGGGCCGAGAAGCTTTACGCCAAATTCTCTAAATGCGAATTCTGGATTAGAGAAGTGAATTTTCTTGGCCATGTGGTTAGCGAGAAGGGGATACATGTGGATCCCGCAAAAATCCAAGCTATTAAAAACTGGTCAGCACCTACAACGCCGACGGAGATTCGACAAATTTTAGGTCTCGCCGGCTACTACCGAAGATTCATACAAAACTTCTCGAAGATCGCCAAACCACTCACCACCCTGACTCAAAAAGGTGTGGTATTTAAGTGGGGAGATAAACAAGAAACCGCCTTTCAGACGTTAAAACAAGCCCTGTGCAGCGCACCAGTTTTGTCTCTTCCCGAAGGAACTGATGATTTCGTGGTATACTGCGATGCTTCAAACCAAGGCCTCGGATGCGTGCTCATGCAGAGAGGAAAAGTCATCGCCTACGCATCGAGACAGCTTAAAACACACGAAGTTAATTACACCACCCATGACCTTGAATTGGGAGCAGTAGTGTTCGCTCTAAAGATTTGGAGGCACTATCTCTACGGCACGAAATGTACCATCTTCACTGACCACAAAAGTCTTCAGCATATCCTCAATCAGAAAGAGCTCAACATGCGACAACGGAGATGGGTTGAACTGCTAAATGACTACGAGTGCGAAATTCGCTACCACCCGGGCAAGGCCAATGTAGTGGCTGATGCCCTAAGCAGAAAGGAATATTCGAGCCGCCGAGTAAGATCCTTAACCATGACCATCCATTCCCACCTGGCCACACAAATTTGGGAAGCTCAATTAGAAGCCTTGAAACCAGAGAATGTGGCGGGTGAGGCATTAAGGGGAATGGATAAGAACTTAGAAGTCAAGGACGACGGAACCCGTTATCTTAGTAACCGGATCTGGACACCGAAGTACGGTGGGATCCGAGACGTGGTCATGAACGAAGCACACAAGACTCGATACTCCGTTCATCCTGGGTCAGATAAGATGTATCTAGACCTCAAGAAGTTATACTGGTGGCCGAATATGAAAGCCGAGATTGCTACATATGTGGGCAAGTGCCTGACTTGCGCCAAGGTCAAGGTGGAATACCAGAAACCCTCAGGACTACTTCAACAGCCTGATATACCGGAAAGGAAGTGGGAACAGATAACCATGGACTTCATAACCAAGCTGCCTAAGACTGCGAGCGGGTTTGACACTATATGGGTGATTGTAGACAGATTGACCAAGTCTGCGCACTTCCTACCAATAAAGGAAACAGACAAGATGGAGAAATTAACCAGAATATACCTCAAGGAGATTGTGCGACTGCATGGTGTACCAATATCTATCATCTCAGACCGAGATAGTAGGTTCACTTCGAGATTTTGGCAGTCCCTGCAGAAATCCTTGGGTACTAGGCTAGACATGAGTACGGCCTACCACCCACAAACTGACGGGCAGAGCGAGCGCACTATACAGACATTAGAAGACATGTTGAGAGCATGTGTGATAGACTTTGGTAAAGCGTGGGATACCCACTTGCCACTGATCGAATTCTCCTACAATAACAGCTATCACACCAGCATTAAAGTCGCTCCATTCGAAGCTCTTTACGGACGCAAGTGCAGGTCACCCCTATGTTGGGCTGAAGTGGGGGATACTCAGTTGGCTAGGGAGCAAATTCCGGATAGCACCCTCACTGGTCCTGAAATCATAAGGGAGACCACAGAAAAGATTGTTCAGATTCGAGAAAGGCTGAAGGCCTCCCGTGATCGACAAAAGAGTTACGCGGATAAGCGACGCAAACCTTTGGAATTCCAGGTTGGTGATCGTGTGTTACTAAAGGTTTCCCCTTGGAAAGGAATGATACGCTTCGGCAAACGTGGGAAACTAAACCCGAGGTACATTGGACCGTTCGAAATCCTCGCCAGGATTGGTCCTGTGGCGTACAAACTTCGATTACCTCAAGAACTCGATAAGGTACATCCCACCTTTCACGTATCGAACCTGAAGAAATGTCTGTCCGACGAGACACTTGTGATACCTCTCGACGAGATCGAAGTTGACAAAAATCTCCACTTCGTGGAAGAGCCAGTTGAGATTATGGATCGGGAGGTCAAAAGAACGAAACAAAGTCGTATTCCCATCGTGAAGGTTCGATGGAACGCTAAACGAGGACCTGAGTTCACCTGGGAGCGCGAAGACCAAATGAAGCAAAAGTACCCACACCTTTTCCTAAACCCTTAAAGCCCTGGCCAAAGCGTAAATTTCGGGACGAAATTCCCTCTAACGGGGGGATGATGTGACAATAGTCAAAATCAGGTCAAGTCTAAGCCGGTCAAGGTGAACGAGTCAAACCGGTCAACTCGATTAAAACCTTGTATGATAGGGTTTATATTATGTAATTACTGTATAACTCACTATTCTAATGAGAAAACACCACTTGGAAAGTTCATATGTTTAAATTTCCTTAGCATTAGTGCTAAACAATGAACAAAAACAATAATACAATGTTGCATACTCATAGGGAGTGCGTAAGATCCTAAATCATGGCACAACGGGGTCTAAAGACCTTGCATTGCGAAGCCGAACACTCTCATTCATCACACACGAAAACACTCTCAAACGTTTTCACTCTATCTTCCTATATGTGAAACCTCTCCCACATATCTCTAAGTATGTGAAATCTCTCCCAAATCTCTCTAAGTATGTGAAATCTCTCTCACATATCTATTTGTATGCGAAATCTCTCCAAGTATGTCAAATCTCTCCCAAATCTCTCTAAGTATGTGAAATCTCTCCCAAATCTCTCTAAGTATGTGAAATCTCTCCCACATATCTCTTTGTATGTGAAATCTCTCCAAGTATGTCAAATCTCTCCCAAATCTCTCTAAGTATGTGAAACCTCTCCCACATATCTCTAAGTATGAGAAACCTCTCCCACATATCTCTAAGTATGTGAAACCTCTCCCACATATCTCTAAGTATGTGAAATCTCTCCCAAATCTCTCTAAGTATGTGAAATCTCTCTCACATATCTATTTGTATGCGAAATCTCTCCAAGTATGTCAAATCTCTCCCAAATCTCTCTAAGTATGTGAAATCTCTCCCACATATCTCTTTGTATGTGAAATCTCTCCAAGTATGTCAAATCTCTCCCAAATCTCTCTAAGTATGTGAAATCTCTCTCACATATCTCTTTGTATGTGAAATCTCTCCCAAATCTCTCCCAAATCTCTCTAAGTATGTGAAATCTCTCTCACGTATCTCTTCGTATGCGAAATCTCTCCAAGTACGTCAAATCTCTCCCAAATCTCTCTGAGAACGAGGAATCTCTCTCAAAATCTCTCTCGAAATCTCTCCCAACTTTCTATAATCACTCGGGGCATCCCGACCCTCGAATTTGGCGAAAATAGCCCAAGAACGGAAGTCTACGCGAAAAACGGACTTAAGGGAACGAACCCTCCGAACCGAAAGCACTATTCATGAGGGTCCGAACCGAAAGTACTGTTCATGAGCTGAACCGAAAGTACTGTTCATGAGCTGAACCGAAAGTACTGTTCATCCGAACCGAACCTGGCCATGAAAGAGATCTGAACCGAACCACGCAAAGAGGAAAGGTCCGAACCGAACCTCACATGGAAGGAAGGTCCGAACCGAAGTTACTGTTCACCACAGTAGCTTCGGTTCTAGCCACCCTTCGAACCGAACCTTACCTTCGCGTCGGATAGCTGCCTCGGACCGAACCCGCCTTCCGCTTCTCGCCTTCGCTTCCGGATTCAGCCTCCGCGTCCGAACCGAGCCCAGCTGATCGAGCCTCGGCCGGGATCCGAAGAAACTCGCTGGAAATTGCATTTTTCGCCCCGGTTTTGCATATTTTTGCGTTTTAAGCCCATTTTTAATTATTTTGACATGGGATTTTCACCCAAAACTTTATTTTTAATTATAGGACCCCTAAATTAATGATTTAATCACATTTTAAGGGTAAAATTTTATTTAAAAAGGAGTTGGTAAAGTACAAAAGAAGAAGTGTTGACCTTACCCTAGTTATGACGCAAGCAACCCCCATGTCCACTCCATGACAACCCACACTCCTCCCCACCATACCTTGTACTTTTTACCTCCCTCACAAGCCACCTCCCATACTTTGAGAGCTGGATATTCACCCTCTCTCCCCATTTTTCTCTCATTTGCTCTCACTTTCACAAGAAGATCAAACTCCTTCTCTCTCACTCTCTCTCTAGAAATCCAAGATTCAAGGGCTGATCTTGAGAGTTTCCTCCACCTTTGGTAAGCATAATCCATTTCCTTTATGATTATCTTAGTTATTTCCACTCAAATCATGGATATCTTACACAAACTCCATTATAATTGTGTTAGAGCTTCGAATCTTCAAGCGATCCTTCTAGTGTTCTTGGATTGAACACTTCTTTTCTTCAACACTTATCTACTGAAATCACATAAGGTGAGTTCATACCCCTACATTTTCATGTTTCTTAAGTTTTTAGGGGGGGAATACAAGTTAAAACACCAAGAACATAACTAAAACTTTCTAACAGCTTTCATCAGAAAAGTTGGACTCCATTCACGGACTGTTTTGGACACCTTAAACATTTTAGTTTTCAAAACTGTTTTAGGTGCATGTAGTTCCACTTCTTAGCTTTAAAATGACTACTTGCACATCTCCATACAATTTTTCTACAATTTATGGTGATTTTTACAAAACTGCCTATCATTTCAAACACCAAACCGGACCAGTCTGTGATTATGGACTTTTTCACCTAAGTTGCAGGTCATTGAAAATCATGGTAAAAATTATGAGTAAACTAGACACATTTTGGGAACTCCCAGAATTTACGGATTTAGTTTTCGACTTCGTATGATTTTTCTATAAAGTTTCAAAAACAGTGTAGAAAGGCTGAAAATTTGTTAACAGCTTGTAATTTTTACTACACTTTGTATTGTGTTGAGCAAGGTGTATATTGTCAAGTTCTAAGTATTGAATGTGATATGTTGTAAATTTTATCATCTTAAACTGAAAATAAGTCACTCATGATAAGATTATTCATTCATTTAGAACACGTATACATACACATAAACTATAATACGCATAGTTTATTGGATTTTATAATCCTAAGACCTTTTCATAACAGAGTTCTTATATATTACAAACGTTTTGGATAAAACTATAATAAGTATAGTTTTCAATACATCACCTAACACACACGTACGAGAAGGGTACATTCATACAGAAAGGTTTTACACTCCCGCATACAACTAGTAAACTTGTTAACCTAAATTGTGAGACACTCTCTTTCCGTACGTCCGAGTGCGGAATATAAAATCCTGTACGTTATAATCAGAGTCTCCCGGAGGGAGAACGTGATAGTTATATATAGATCTATATTGGGTTTTGACACCCCACACCTTGCTGCTAGCTACAGTTGGACCTGCAGGTCTACGGGTGATAATTGTCATTTCAGTTAATCGACGCCTGAGAAACGTCGTGGCAGGTTCATTAGTCTTAAGTATGATTATAGCGGCTCACATAAGGATATAACAATACATAAAGTTTACGGGATTTTTTTTTATAAAACTTAAACGAGCTTTATGACGATTTTGAAATCACTTTTATCTCAATAAGTACGGGCATTACTGCACGTTTTCGGTTTCGGTATTTACGACTACACATCATGTGATACCACGTTTATAATTTTAAGTATGGACAATACTTGTTACTTTCTTGGTCCTAAGATTTAGGACTACACGCACAGAAAATATTAACAAATTTAAGAAATTTCGAGAGTTTCACTAATATCATATGCGTTTAAATTGAAATAATCATGCATTATTTTCTGTAAATAAGGAAGACTACTCATACATTACAGTTTTCGGATACAAAACTACATTATTCACTTTAAGAAAAATATCGGATTTTTCTGGAACAACTAGGCCATTATTTGACGAGCTTTTTCATAAAGATATCCAAATACTTATGAACTCACCAACCATTGTGTTGACACTTTTCAAACTGCTTGTATTCTCAGGAAATCGCTAAGCAGGTAACAAAATACTTTTGAGGATGGGACGTTAAGGCGTCAAACTTATCTTATTTTGTCAACATATTGTATTTGAATTTGAAACATGTAATACATACAATGATGTAACTTTTTCAATTATATATATGTTGGTTGTATTTACTTTCATCACTATTACCATTGTTGTTATGATACTACACATGAAGTCCTCCATCCTTGGACGTTTCCGCCATCCTTGGTTCAGGGGTGTGACAGCAGGAAGCGAAAGTCTAGGAGTCAGAGAAAGGGACAGCCAACTCAAGGGTCCTCGAAGAAGCAGCATGTTGTTGTTGTCCATGCGACCATGACACCTGCTAGATCAACACCAACAAGACCATATGTTGGAAGCCTTCCAAAATGTAACAAGATTTCCATCATAAGGGAGCCTGCCAGAAGTTGTATTGTAGTAGATGCAACAAGAAAGGACACATCACTTACTACAACAACAACAACAACAACAACAACAACAACACCAACAACATTAACAACAACAACAATAACAATAACGTTGGGGTTAGTTACACTTGCTACGGATGTGGAGGAACCGGTCATTTTAGACGCAAATGCCCCAAAGCCAACAACCAGGAGGCAGGTGGATTAGGAAAAATCTTGACTTTGGGTCAGGGCGAGACAATTCAAGACCCGACGGTTGTTACTGGTACGTTCCCACTTAACAACACTTTCACTGGCATCTAATTTGATAGTGAAGCTGAGCGAAACTTCGTTAGTAAAAAATTCAAACACATACTAAAACAACAACCCAGAAGCTAAATGAAGCCTTGACGGTGGAGATGGTTAATCGGAAAAACGAATCACCCAAAGATATTTATGTAGGATGCACCTTAACACTAAACAACCATTCATTTCAAATAGATTTGATGCCAGTAAATATTAAGAGTTTTGATGTGATAATCGGCATGGATTGGTTAAGTCCCCACCATACTGATATTATGTGTCGCGAGAAGGCCGTTCGTCTTCACCTCCCCAATCACGAAACCCTAATAATCTATGGTGATAAACCTGGCGCCAATCTTCGTCTTATTTCGTGCATCAAGGCACCAAAGTGCCTACACAAGAAGAACTATGCGTCCCTCGCTCATGTTGTATATAAAGCCAAAGAAGAAAATCAACATTAAAGACATCCCGATGACATGTGACTTCCCGAATGTAATTCCAAAAGACCTTCCGGGAATACCCCCAGAAAGGCAGATCAAATTCCGAATTGACCTAATACCAGGAGCCACATCAATTGCCAATTCACCCTACATGTTAGCTCCCACCGAAATGTAGGAGTTATTCAGCCAACTAAGTGAGTTGATAAGCAAAGGATTCAGCTGATCAAGCTTCTCACCCTAGGGAGCTCCGGTCTTGTTTGTCAAGAAGAAGGACGAATCCTTCAGGATGCGCATCGATTATAGGGAACTAAGTAAGCTCGTAGTCAAAGACCAATACCCATTCCCTCGGATTGACGATCTATTGACTAGCTTCAAGGAGCTAATTATTTCTCTAAAATAGATCTAAGAACCGGTTATCATCAACTTCGAGGCCGAGAAGGGGATGTTCCAAAAAAACTGCTTTCCGAACTCGATACGGTCATTAAGAATTCTTTGTTATGCTCTTTTGGTCTGACGAATGCCCTGTGGTATTCATGGACCCCACGAACCGAGTTTTCCACTCATTCCTAGTCAACCTTTTAATTATTTTCATCGATAACATACTCAAATCCTTATCCAACACTACGTTGGTGTACGTGTTTAGCACCCGCGACTCCTTATCCAACATTATGCTGGGCGTACCCCAGCCTACATTGGGCGTACTCACCTGGCTACCACCTTGCATGCATGGGCTGAAATGCAAACTTTTTCATTCAGGGACTAATTCTGCCAACAACTTCGAAGTATTATAATTCCTTCGTTCTAAGTCCGTTTCCAACGAAATTTATATCCACGAAAAGATGGCATGAAACCCTACGCTCCAAGCCACACCCCAAGCCTTAAAACCTTTCGAATAAAACCCGAGACCCATAAAAAACTAAATCGCCAAATTACGCTTATGCCCTTGACCTCCGAAGACACAATTGAACACTTTTAAAACCGGGTGTTACAAAGTTAAGTTGGTATGGAACTTAAACTGAACCAATAAACGCTTGTACGACGATACAACACATGTATATAAGTTAGTATAAGAACTTATCAACTTAACGATAAGAAGGTTTACAAATATATTTTCGTAATGTACTAAACAAGTAAATAGACACACTTGTACGAATTTACAAGTAGATTTAAATTTTATAAGTTGATTAAGCACTTTCAAATCTCAATTTTTATAGAAAAAGTAATGTTTTTATATAGTTCAAAACGCTTATATATCTTTTTTATTTTTATACTTTTTGGGTTAAAAATATAATGTTTCTATATAAGTCCAAAATATTTATATAACTCGTTTTATTTTATACTTTTTGGTTAGAAAAAAATACACTTTTTATAAAAACTGGTCAACCAATTTTTTTTATAAATACACTTTTGGTTATTAATAAAATTAGTAGATGGAAGAAATCGCACGTTGAAAACTTTCTTTTTGCACCATGTTTTGTAAACGCCAAACTAGTAGATCTGTATTATGTCTTAGTTATAGACAACGACGATGTATTTTTATTCGGTAATAATAGAAGTTATCATTTTTTTGTACTGTTCAATGTATGTTCAGTAACTGTGATCCATGACGATGTCGCACAACCCGACGTTTTCGCCGCTGGTCGGGGTGTGACGACTAATCAAGACAATCGGGAGGCACAACCATTTTGTCATAAACCCTTTTTGAATTCCAAAAACCACGCTAACATGCTTATATTTATAGGGTTCATAACAACGACTAAGAATAAATTCATTTACAGATAAGAGTAAGTGTAACTTACTCGACTAAATAAATCTGAAAGACTGCAAGTGTAACTTAGATGTTTTTTTTTCTTATAAGGATCCTTCCAAACTTCAACGCTTTTCTAATGACACTCAAAAACGCAAAATCAAAGCACGAGGGACTGAAATCTCGAGAGGGAGAGGGATATTTTGAGAGTGAAAGGTGTAAAGAGAAGAGGAGGGAGAAAACCCTCCTTTTATAGCCTCAAAACAGACCTACATGTCGCGTAATTTGGCACCTACGTGCTGCATACTGACACCAGAGATGATAGTCTTCTTTCCTTTTACACAATCATAGAAATCTGACTTTACACGCCGCATAATGCCATTTACGCACTGCGTAAATGATGAAATTCGATGTAATCTTCAAAAAACCATAACTTCTTAATACGAGCTCCGTTATTGACGTTCTTTATATCCACGAGATTTGTATCCATGTCTACTACAACTTTCACATATATTACTACTTTGGTTAAAAAGTAATGTAGTTTCACTTTCATTTTTACAAATAATGGTTTGTATTTATATATCTCAAAAAGTAAGAACGACGTGTTACACTTAGGCTTCTTTTGTGTCTTGTCTAGGATAAATTCATTTAACAAATTTCAGCAAATTCAACAAAAAGCACATGAGCAAATTCACCGGATAAAATTCGATTTAACAAAAACTTCACCAAAACTTCAACAAAATAGAAAAAAAATCACATGAACACATTCCATCAACAAATTCAACCAAAAGTTCCACCAAATAACTTTAAATAATCTAAATAGAAAATTAAAACAATATCTCAAAGATCCATCAAGCTAAACACAAAAAAAAAAAATAAATAAATAAACGTTTGAGACCCAAAATCAGAAAGTAAAACATAACAAAAATCACAAAGAATGCAAAATATGGTAAATAAAGCAAACTATAGGAAGTCTCGTACAATTTTGCTATTAGATCCCTCATATCTCTGACGACCCTTCGTCTGCCTTCTGTACTCTCAAAATGGTTGTTTTAAGGTTTCTTGTCGACCAAGGTGGTGTATTGAATTAGAATTCTCATTAGCTAGGTTAAACATTTAAGGTTATTTATGGAGGTTTCTATGCAATAATGAACACAATGCATTGTATATATGAACATGATGCGTCTAACAATTTTTCATGTACCATCCAAGTAACATATGTTGAACGTGACGCAATGCGTTAGTCCAACTTTCGGTCAAATTAAGCTCCTTTGCTTCTTTTAACTTATATAACACGGCACAACCACCAAACTAAACCATATTTTTGTAAATTAACTTATATATATATATATATATATATATATATATATATATATATATATATATATATATATATATATATATATATATATATATATATTAAATAGCGTATTATTGATATTTTTATTACATCCCTCCCCGAAGAGATAACAACATTCTTAACAACTCAGTTTCTCATTAAGAGGCTTTACTGCTTTAGACGGTAATAGAACTCGACACCCGCCTAGTTGAACTAGACGTCATTGGCTATCTATAAATATGTTATATTCTATGAATACATATAATATGTTTTCATATGTATATACGTTTTTATTTATTTATACAGTTTGTTATGTATTTCTTTTTATAAAAACATATTTAAATAAATATTTATACAAATTAAATATTTTTATATAACTTTTGTGTATAAATATATAATTTCTCATTTAAAACCATATAATCATGGTAAGTATGTATTTAAATGTAAAGTACATATTTATACACAAAGATTTACATAAAACATATTTAATATGTATTTTTTTCATTTAAAATTATCTTTTGTACATAATAATAAGTGTTTTTCTGTACAAAATACACATTTTTATATAAAAATCAAAATACGGTTAAAATACATAAAAAAACATGTTAAATGTGAGTTTTTACATTTAAAAATATGTTTATACATTATAATACCCAAAAATATGTATTTAATACTTGAATAATATGAAAAAAATAAGTATTACTGAAAGATACATTAAATACGTATCAAAGTGTACTAACATATGCAAAACGGATGTTACTAATTACAAAATCATGAGTTCTCGTTTCCTTTCATTTTGGTGTGTTGGCGTGGCTTTACATCAACCAAGATACATAGTCAGCAGCCAGCCAACGTGGCTACCACGTGGCATGGTAACCGGCAGGTAAAACCGAAAAGAAAAAAAAAATTAAGCGTGTCATTTTCCCTTAAAACTATTTAAGAAAAAGATAGACCACAATGGAAGAAAAAAAAAAGAAAAATGATTGGCAAATTTGTAAAAGGTTAGGACACTTTCGTTTTTTTCTACATTAAGTAAAAAAAACACTCATGTATAGCTTAGTAGATTAAGTCGAGTTTCATCTCTATTAGCTCAAAAAACAAACACCACCTTCTTAAGCCCATTTGCCCCCATCAATGAGTAATCATCTCTAATAACTAATAAGTAATCATGTATTTGGGTTCCAAGGGAGCAACTCCTGAATCATTCTTAAGCCCGTTTGCCCTCATCAATGATTGAACTCTTTCCAATTCACTCCACTTTCCCATATCAGTGTACAGACTACACAATTCAACATAGCAAGTATGGTCATTTGGTGCAAGTTTTATAAGTTTCCAAGCTGCAAGCTCGCTCATTTCCAAGTCCCCATGAGCTCTACACCCAGCAAAAAGAGCTCCCCATACACTTTTACTAGGCTCAAATGGCATTTCCTTGATGATTTCCATGGCCTCTTTTAAAGAACCCGAACGTGCTAAAAGATCAACCAAACAAGCATAATGCTTGGCATTTGGAAGAAACCCGTATTTCCTGTTAAATAATGAAGAAAAGATTTCTCTCCCCTTTTCTACTAATCCAGAATGAGCACAAGCAGATAGTACCACAACCATAGTCACTTCATCAGGCTTGATACCCTCTTCTTGTTCCATTCTTGAAAACCACCACAACACCTCTTCAACATGTTTTGTCATGGCTAAACCCTTGAGAAAGGAATTCCAAGTGAACACGTTCTTCTGTTCCATGCTAAGAAAAACATCTATAGCATCTTCAATCCTACCGCATTTTCCATACATGTTGACCAATGAAGTCCCCAAGATCACATCAAGTTCCCACGAGTTCCTCTTTATAAACTCGTGTATCCAAACACCCATGTCAATAGCACCACAACTCGCACATGTTGCTAACGCATTAACCATGGTCACCTGATTAGGCGCCACACCTGCATAATGCATTTGGTTAAATGTCAATAATGCATCATTAAGCTTCCCACATTGTCTATATCCGGTAAGCATAACCGTCCAGGAGACCACATCTCTTTGAGACATTTCATCGAACACCTGGCGACACAGCCCCATTTCCCCACCTGACGAATACAGACTCATCAATGAATTTTCAACGTAAATGTCATTAAGATGACCCAGTTTAATGATATGTGTATGAACTGCTTGACCTCTTAAGGTGTCTTTAAGGTCGGAGAGGGATTTAAGGACAAGAGGGAAGGTGTAGTTGTTGGGAAAAATGGAGTTGCGGTTCATGTGGGCGTAGAATGATATTGAAGCATGAGGCGTTAATGCTTTCATGAGGGTGTTGCATATGCGGACGTGGGGTTTGAAGTCGAGGTGACGAGTGTAAAGGAGGTAAGCTGAGGTTAAGAGGGAAAAGGATTTGCAGGCAGTGATGAAGTAGTGGGCTACGGTAATGTTGAGATATAGGTGGCGATGGTGGTGGATGAGCTGAGCTTGGATCTGGTCGATGTGAGAGGCGGAAGTACAGTTTTTCAGTAGATGGATGATTCTGTTCATCTGTGCGGATGACGGAAAGAAGGTGAAGCATACAAGGCAAAATCCATCAACCAAAATCTTCTATTCATCTGTTGAATTTAAAAAAACTATATATTGAGAGTTAGTCAATAAGATGCGGTTCAAATGTTTTATTGTTTGTATTTATACACCAATAAAATTTAATTATAATTTAATCATTAAATAAATTAATAAGGTAATAATAATTTAATCATTAAATAAATTAATAAGGGTAAATTAATAAATCATGACTATAAAATTATGGTAATTTAGATAAATGAGAGATTTGATTTTAAAATCACCAAAATAAAAAGAGGAAGAACCACCTCCCATCATCTCCTTATTGTCGACGATCCCCATCTTCATTCACTGGCAATTCGATTCTTCCGGCGAAGTTCTTTCGGCGAAGTTCTCAGTCCGAAGCAAACCCTAAAACAATTCTTCTTTCTATCTGGTAATACCTTTGTGGAATATATCTTACTAACATCGACCAAACTCTCTACACATATTGAATTAGGGTTCTTCCGTTTGGTAATACCTTTGTGTAATCTACCTAATCCAGGTTCAAACTCAATCAAAACCTTATCTATTCCACCATTTAGCCGATAGCCACATAAATACTCTGTAATTTTCACCTTTTCTCTATTATGTATGTAATCCTCTTATTTGAGTTTCATTTTCTTTGATAATTTATGTGAAAAGCTATCTCCCTCCCGATTCTTATGATTTGCTTTCGATCAACATTATTTTATTTAGGTTTACCCCCGTTGAAAATGTAATTAGGATGTGCTAAATTGCTAATGGAAACAATGGAGTCGAATATATCATTGCATCCAATCGAGATCACAGTTAGCATTTCCAGACCCCTTTTTTCTCTTGATGTGGATAAATATTCTTAAATTCGCAACAGATTGTTGCTCAATAAAGAACAACGAGGATATTTGTTTTTTTTTTATACATTGAGCTTTTGATTCTCTATTATTTATATATGTTGCACAAAAGGTGTTTGTAAAAATGTTTGAAAGAGAATCTGGCAATGTTGTATGTATTCTGTCAAAACTCTCAAGATGCCTATTATTCTATTAGAATTCGATTTCAATCTTATTATTTGTCAAGATAGGAAAAGTTAAAAACATTGTAAGATAGGAAAATAAAAAAAAAATTGGTAGAATATGTTATCATTCTCTATTATATCGTTTCTATTAAATAAGTAATGCTTGTATTCTGTCATAATTTATTTATATAAATGCATTATGTAAGAATGTCTTTGAAAATGTTTGTTAACAACAAGTATAGTTGCTTAGCGGGTAATACTAACCCATAATACATGTTATTCTTTTAGAATGCCTCCAAGAAGGATCAAATATTGTTCATACAAGACAAAGACTTAGGAATGCTCATGGTGAATGTATAGAATGTTACTCTTACATATTCGATTTTATGATAGTTTTTATCATAGAATGCTCGATTTTAAGGAAGTTAATATCAAAGAATGCGTGAAAAGAACAAGATGATCAAGTGCTTGAAGGTTGGATGATGGCATGTGGATGAATATAAACAATGGTCAATGATCTTTACAAAAGAAAGCATTGGCAGAATAATGTAAAATATAATTATAAAACTACATGTTATAGTATATTCTGGTAGAATATTCAGTTAGAATAATCTACAAATTGTGTTTGTTTTGTTATTAGTGAGTGTTTCATTATGATAGAATAATATATTAAGATTTTTATTTTTTAAGAATGTGATGACAAAAATTTAACTTGTATCAAAAAATTTGTTAATCTTAGAAAGTTCATCCAATCAAAAAATGTTGTTATTTCGTTTGAAAATGATATGATCTGATATTCTAGTAGAATATAACATTCTAACCAAATGTCATTCTGACAGAATAAATTTAGTTATTATAAAAAAATGCGTTAGAATTAATATTAAATTACTTTTAAAAAATTAGTTTTTAAAAAGTAGGAGAATTAATTATCCCTAAATTTCCGAAAATTTCCTTTTTTAAATACAGTTCACTGTCTAAAATACCCTTGTGCTGAAATTTGTGTGATTAAATTGATTATTTTTAATTAGTTAATAAATATAAAACCCTTTCTTAAATTACCTTAAATGATTGGCTCAAAATCAATTTCATAGGCACACAAATACTTAGTAAAAACAAAATAACATAAGCATATATATATATATACACACACACACACACTAGGTGTGAAACCCATGTATTACATGAGTTTATTTAGAAAAAATAAATATAAAATGTTAACAATTTAAAAATTTTGAATTTATAAGAAAAATAAAAAAAAAATGAATTATTAAAATTAATGAGGTTTTAATGTATTGAATACATTACATATATAACTCATTTTTAATAAATATATTCCATATATATTACTTTACATATTAAATGAGAAATTTTAATTTAATAAAATGACAAGTGGAAAATAAAAAATTCAAAAATTCTAGAAAATGACATGTATCCAAATGAAGGAGAAGAGGACATGTGGCAAAAAGTTTTTTATTTATTAGAGAGGATATGACGGACATTCTTAGTTATTCACAATCCATTTAACTCTAAGACTATCTGGAGTGAGTGTCAAAAAGTCGCGTAAGAGCTGAAGTGGACGGGCAAGTCACGTATGAACACCACCTCGGTGTCCGGTGGCTTGGTTGTAGAGTGGCCATGGAAATCTACGAAGACGACACATGTAATTGGTTAAGCTCTTATTTTTTTTTTTTACCGTTTTTCGCATGTGATTGGCTAAGCTTTGTGTTTTAATTATTTTTTATTTAATATAATATCAAAATAAGTAAATAAATAAATAATATGGAGTGATAGTCATTTCCAAAGACTAGTGGTTTGGTATTAAGCTTGTAGTGGAGCTGATGTGGTACTGAGCTGACAATACTTTTTTAATGGGTTGGTGGTGACCACTCCCTTTAGCCTAGAGGTGAAAAAATTAACACGACACGAAACCCGTCATGAACTTGACACAAAATAAACGGATTTGGGTAAGATATTTCAACTCGTTTAAATAAGCGGGTTGACACAACACGACACTTAAATTAAACGGACAAGGTTAGGGTTGAGAATTTCAATTCGAATATGATTGGTTTATTTATATGCAAGTTTTTTGAATTCTTTAAATAAAATGAAAGATATAAAATCAAAACAATAAGTAAAAGAAAACCTTCGGATTGAGTCGTTTTTAGTTTCAGTTTTTCCATTCTCCCAAACTACACATTCCCTTTAACTACTCTCTCATCTTCACAATTTTATCTTTCGACTTTCCAGCTCCTACTCTTTCAATTTTTGTCATCTAAATTTGCTATAACTTCATCTATTCCGCCTCTAAACTATATTTTTTCCTTTCCGTCTACCCAACTCCTACTCTTTCAACATGCTCAATTTTTTAACCTCACATGACTTGACACATTTCAAGGTATGCCCCTAACACGAACCCCGACACGAAATAAACGAGTTGACACGACACAACACGTTAATTAAATGGGTCGAGTTAGAGTCAAACACTTTCAACCCGTTTAGTATATCGAAACGACACAAACCCGATACACACGGTTGTCACCTCTACCTTAGCCTAACAAGTTCAATAGATTGTCACATCATTGACATATCAATATTCATTTTTTATTTAACAATACTTTTAACATCATAATCCATTAAACCCTATAAAATTTAATATTTTTGTATAATCATCATTCTATTTTTAAACATAATTATAAGTTTAAAAATAAAAGATGTAATAGTTAAAAAAAAAGTGCATTACTTAAAAATACATTAGTGGAGCATATTTTTTTTGCATGACAATCAAAATTAATGTTTAATATTTCAATTAATGTAATATTTTATCGAAAGTAATATTTATCAGATTGGTAATGAATATATTTCTTTTTCAATAGATTTTTAGTTTTAAACATTTGATTTGATTTATTTATTTGAAAAAAAATACAATAACTAAAATATGATACATTCAATAATATAATACTTAAAAATAAGGTTAATATTATTTATGGTTTAATTAAAAAAATATATAAATCAAATACAAAATTTATAAAAAAAATATGATTAAATATATATTTGGTTTGAAAAATAATTGAAAATGAGAAAATTAAATCCATTGAACCACTAAATGATCATACAACTCTCATATTCAACTCCCCTTCATGTCATCAATCGCACTTCATTCAACTCTTATTCAATCATAGTCATTATTTATTCAACCCTTACTAAACCCCCATTGTGGATGTTGTTAAAAGTCCATTGATCATACTATTTTACTCATTAAACTCTACATTCCATTAAACTTTTAAGAGTTCAATCACATCAAAATTTTATTATATTTGTTTTATAAATAATATTAATATGCAATTTCACTATGTTGTATTATATAAATAAGATGTTATCATTGTAAAATAATTTTAAGATTTATATATTTTTATTGTTTAGAATAAAAAAATATAAATGAACTTAATAAATTAAATTATTGAATATAAAATAAAATATATTACAAATATATTATAAATGAACAAATAATAATATATAAATTGTTTATAATAAAAAAATATCAAAGGTTAACTTTCTATATAGGTCATTATATCAAATTGAAAAAAGGCAAAATCCTATACAACCGTGGAATGGAATTGGGATTAAACCCTCATTCATTCAACTCAACTTACAATGACGAGTTTATTAGGTTGAATGTGTAACGTCTTAAAATCTTAGGTCAAAATTTTCATTTTTAAAATAATAAAATACATCCGTTTTAGTAAAAGTAAATTCGAGTTAACCATTTGTTTATAACCATTATTCAAGAATCAAAGTTACAGAAGACAATGCGTAAACTCAATCATAAATCTGTTGATGTGTGTGTATAGTCCTGCATTCACAAAACCGGTATGCACCTGCAAAATATTTAATCCACAATTGTAAGTACAAAACTTAGTGAGTTCCCTAAAATATCTCATACATCACAACATAATAATCAACTATGGGTTATCAGTAGCCTGAGGACTATTGGCAGTCCTAGTGGGCTAATAGCATCTCTTATGGATTAACATCACACCTCACGGGTTATCATTAACCCTGGGGACTATCAACAGTCCCATAGACTCATAGGAGTCCAAGAGTTATCAACAAATCAGTTCTCATATAACAATTATCAACAATTAAGACCCAACTGGTCAACATGCACAAACTACCACACATGCAAGTATAGTGAGACGACTCACTTCGAAAAGAACAGCTAAAAACCACAGCTCTCACACACTGGGTAGACAGGTACAATGAGACACTTAGCAACAATAAAGAAGTACCCTCTTAGTATACACCCAAAAGCCCTATTTTGACCAGAAGTCAACCATGGTCAAAAGTCAACAGTCAAAGTCAACAACCAACAATACTAACAGTTGGACCTCACGTCGTGACCAGCCCTTGGTCACGTCGTGAGAAAGCACTCAACCCGATTCGAACTCGACCATAATCCAACTCATCTAACTCAATCACGAACAACCCAACACCCGACGTCACGATGCGAGCCTTCCATAGTCACGTTGTGAACACATCCAAACAAATTAGTCAAGGGACCTCCCATTATCACGCTGTGACACTCTTCTGGTTCGATATGACCGTTGGCTGAAGCAAAATCCTAATAGTTTGAGTCCTTAATCTTTTAAGTCTTCAACTCCAACTTTTCCAAAAGCTTTATAGGACTCTAAAGGTCCATAAAAATTGACAACTTTCTGGACATGCATGCTCCATGCATGTCCCCTACCCATTCTAGGTCAAAATAATGGAAAATGAGGCCAAAACTCATGCTTAGAGTCCAAACCACCATAAATTCTCATATCTGAGTCATATACTAATTAAAATGCCTCAATGATCCATAAAGTTGCTAACTTTATGGATCCCATGTATGCTACCTGACCCAATCATGAAGAAAAGTGAATAAAACTTAGATCTAACATGCTTAAATGACAAAAGCAAGAGCTTTAGGACTTGTAAAGGTCCAGAAACAATACAAGGTGGGGAGGAAGAGGCTTGATTGCTAAAACAATGCACCAAAGGGACCATCTTCAACAAAGACCACCAAAATCACTCAAAATGAGCCAAAACCACCAAGTTGATCTACGATTAGGGTTTCTAAGGTTTAAAAGAGGTGGAGGCTGAGAAATGAACTTTAAATTATAGTTTAGGGTGCTTAAATACGAAACAAACCCTAAAAGATCATGGGCTTGTGCTGCAACCCTTTTCATGTCGTGACCAACTATGTGTCACGTCATGACCACTCCTCCAATACGCGTTCTCATTCTTCAGCTGTCACGTTGTGACCTCCTTATGGTCACTTCATGACTTGTGGTTTTTCTCCAAAACCATGTCTTTGACTCTTCACTGCCCTAAACTAATACATTATGGGAAATGGGTGTTACAGAATGCCACACCCCATCCGTGACAAAATGATGAGTCAGTCGGTAAAAATGGAATATAAAAGAAACAAAAACCCCAAAGCCCTTCCGACGGGTTTGACCCAAAGAAGAGGAGTTGGAAATTTTTTTAATAGTATATATGTTGATTAGGGATGTGCATTTGGACCAAATACCCAAACCGAAACCGAAACCCGGACTAGACCAACCCAAATTAGAACCAAATAAGTTATTTGGGTCGATTCTCAGGTATCTGTTTTTGCCCACTTCGGGTTTCGGGTTTTTCGGTCCGGGTTACCCAAATAAAGCTTTATCGGGCCAAAAAGACCGACCCAGAAAGTAGATAGTCACTTGAACCGAATAAACCGAAATAACCCGAATAACCCAAATAAACTGAAATGACCCGAATCACCCAAAAAAGGAAATACTATATTTAGAATTTCCTTATTTGGATTATTCGGGTCATTTCGGTTTATTTGGGTTATTCAGTTATTTGGTTTACTCGGGTTATTCAGTTCAAAAACATAGTGTAAATGTTTATTTGGGTTATTTCGGTCATTTTGAGTTAATAACCGAACCGAAACCCGTATTACCCGGACCGAACCGGTCCCATATTAGTATAATTGGTCCGGGTTTCGGTTCCCACTTTTAGTCCATTTCGGGTTATTCGGGTTCAGGTCGGTTCCGGTCCGAAGCACATCCCTAATATTGACACATGGAATACATTGTAATATATAGTTTTAGGATTAATTCTTTTATAATCTTTGTTGTCTATTTTAAAATTTAATATTATTTAACTTAAAAAATAAAATATATAACAAACGCAATTAATTTCTTTATATAAGACGTATTTTATTATTAAATATACATTATTATTATTAAAAAAAAACAAAAAAACTAAAATAAATATTTTTTTTTTCTCTAAATAGAAACCAATATTAATATAGTTTTATATGAGTTTTTATTTTGATTTTTATAAACTTGGAATAAAAATAATAAAAAAAACATAATTTTTTTTTAAAAACAGAATAAATATCAAATCCTTATTTTTTGTAATTAAAAAATGGATTGGGGTTGGGTGGTTAATGAGAATTAAAGTTTGAGTTTAGTTGGGTTGTATAGATATAACGAAGAAAAATCAGTTTTTTAATAAATAATTAAACTGAGTTTGATTGTGAATAAAAATAGTCTTAAACTCATAATTGACCTTCCGTGGGGGATGACTTTAGTCATTATCACTTTAACCCTAAGTTAACCATGCAATCTAGTGAAATATGTCCCAAACTCATTAAAAGCAAAAAGGACAAATAAGACATATGACCATATGCCCATATTATAAAACTCGATAACAATATTTATAATTTAGTGTAATATTACTTTCAAATAAGTTAACTTTTATATCTAAAATATAAGATTATGTTTGACATATTAAACCATAAAAACTGATATTTGATAAAAACTAGTTGAAAAGCTAGACAATACATGAGTAGTCACTGCTAGTTGATAAAAAATATTACGTTTGATAAACTAGCTGAAATATATACTTTATAATTAATAAATTGTATTTTTAATGTATTACACATCAGTATGATATGTTTTTATGATATGTCTTTATAAATGACCGTATATATCTTACATGTATATTTAAGTGAATTTTTAAAAAACTTCGTAAGATCGTTGAAATGTTAATGAGTAGTTATTTTAGAAAAACTTGAAATTGCCAACAATACCAACCCTAAAAAACTTGAAAACAACCTAAATGACATGCAAACATTGTTTTATTTAAGTATTTTTATTTTAATTTTCTATCAAATTCATAATCAAATTCGAATTCCATTTTAAAGAAACTCTAACCTTGGTATAAAAAAAATCTATGTCAAGTTACTTCACACCATTGAATAGAGTTATAAATTTACACTTCTCATTCATCTAGATTTATCTTTAACGACAATATGATTAAAATTTTGAATAAGTTTATATATATATATATATATATATATATATATATATATATATATATATATATATATATATATATATATATATATAACAAAAAGGAACATCTTTATGCTATTCTCATTATAAAAAAATTAATAATGAAGAACCTAAATTACACCTAAATATGAAGAAAGCCAAAAGTTCCTCCTCATCACACATCATTGTCGTTTTATAATAATTTGCAATAATCGTTTGTTAGGAAATAATTAGGGGTTTGAGCGTTTCGTGTTTTTGTGGGTGAGGTGTAAAGTAGAAGAAAAAATGAAAAAACTTAATTTTCATTGCGCATCCGGGGAATCGAACCCCGGTCAGTACCGTGGGAGGGTACTATGATACCACTACACTAGATGCGCTTATGCATATGTATGCTTCAAATAATAAATAATATAGTTTAGTTAAAATGATAATATACTATCCAACTAGATTCCGGTCAAGACTCACTTTTATTACTTCTAACCAGATCGCAATTCTCGGGTTTGAGGTATACGTGAATTCGAAGAAAAGATGAGGGTAATCGGACTGACCGGAGGAATTGCGACGGGGAAAAGTACTGTTTCGAACCTCTTCAAAGCTAATGGATTTCCAGTTGTCGATGCCGACGTCGTCGCCCGTGTAAGACCTCTCAAACACACTACCTCTGGTTCTGTTATTGTATTTCTCCGTTTGACTTCCATATTGTGCAAACATTGAAGTAAAACCCTAGTTGATTGCTTCTGTTGTGAAGAGATCTATATCGAACAATAATCGCTTCTGATGTAAACATATCTCCATTGAACAATAACACCTGAAGTTGAATGTATGAATTACTTGGCCTAGCTTGAACCGTTTGCCCTTGAGCAGTGGGTGATCACAGACACGCACGTAAGTACTGATGTTTGTCTTCGCATCAGTAATTACGGTAAAGGCTCGTGATTTGTTTCTTAAACTCTGTTCTAACTTAGATAGGCTCTCTCAAACTTGGGAAGACTGAGAATGTGCTCAATTGAAGTGATTTTTTTTTTTGTTGTTGATAATTAGGATAAGTTACAACCAAGTTGTTCCCATGAATGTTAATAAAGGCATTATTGGTACAATATGAAGTGAAGATAACCAAAATAAACATATATCCTGAGCAGCAATGATGATGCCATGAAAGACCACCTCGTGAAGAGATTATTGGCTAATAATGCTGTAAGCTGCAAAAGTAGTAATTAGATCCATGTTGAAAATGCTAGCAGTACCAGGATTTGCTTTTTTGTGCAAGTATTTAGTTCAAGAAGTTAATGTTGGAAAAGCTCATTTGTTAAAAATATTGTTAATCACCTTTTCAATGCTAATTTTATGTTTGTTCACATTACAGGATGTATTAAAGAAAGGTACTGGTGGCTGGAGAAAGGTGGTTGCAGCTTTTGGGGAGGACATATTGCTAGAAAATGGGGAAGTGGATCGACCAAAGTTGGGTCAGATTGTATTCACGGATCCTTCAAAACGCCAGCTTCTTAATAGGTACATAAATGTCTGAATGGCTTTCTTAAGTTTATCACTAGAAAATCCTAAAGTTTCCTAAATTTGTTTGTAGGCTTCTTGCCTCATACATTTCATATGGCATATTATGGGAAGTTTTTAAGCTATGGATAAAGGGTTGCAATATCATTATCCTTGATGTTCCTTTACTGTTTGAGGCCAAGATGGACAGGTGGACAAACCCAATCATTGTTGTGTGGGTTGATCCTGAAACACAGCTGAAACGCCTCATGGAAAGAGACAGAACATCTGCACAAGATGCTCAAAACAGGATAAATGCCCAAATGCCTTTGGATGAAAAAAGGTCTAAAGCAGACATAGTGATTGATAACAATGGGTCTCTAGAGGACTTAAATGAAAATTTTAGGAAGATATTAGATCAGGTTAGCAAGCCCTTGACATGGACTGAATTTTGGCTTTCCAGACAAGGTGCTATAGTGGCTATTGTATCAATATTTTCTGGTGTTCTTGGATGCAAGAAGTTGGTTGCACGTTTGTGATTCTACATTTCTACTGTGAAATTTGAAAATTGATAGAGTTGTATGCAAAATGAGTCCTTGTTCTTTGTGCCTTCAAAATAGTGGACGAAAACTTCTCCCTTGTTTTAAAAATTTATGAAAGTGACCAAGATTTAATGGAAGTTGTTATGATTGCGTGTATGTACTTTACCATTTTTTTTTGGGATTCTTGTATTGTCCTATATAATTGTTGTATAATACATGTACCATCTTATAGGGGCCCGTTTGTTACACACCACTCGGAGGACTATGCGTTTGGCTTGCATAGTTTCATTAGATTAGGACAGGGACTAGGTACTCATGACAATCAAACAAAAGTTTGCCTAAACCAAAAGGAGGGAGTGGGACAGGGACAAAAACTTCTTTTCAGTTTTTCGTGTGTGCAAAAGACGTGAATTCTCTCTTTTTCCTCATCCTCATCATCAAGAAGAGCACTAGAAAGTTTGTATAGGCCAAAGTATAACAAACACAAACACAACCTAGAGATTGATTGAATTTTTGGAAGAACTTCTAACAATAGAAAAGATTGGTGTCTCCATTTCATCACCAAGATTTGTTGATATTTCTTCCTTCCACAATTTCGTAATAATTCGATAAGAGCTCCATTTTACAACCAAGTTAAATGATCTAGTTCTTGTTATTCTTTTATAAGTTGAGACGAAAAACGATCCAAGAATTTATAAGTTGAGTTGAAAAACGATCCTCTTGCGCATTGCTTTGCATTGGCAAACCTTGAAACACTTTACTATAGAATCTTTGTACCTTATGAGCTTTTACATGTGATTCAAGGACATCTGAACATATGAAAAGGTTTTACATGACCCTAAGACACAACAATCCATCAAGTTCAAGAGACAATATCCCAGAGAATATATATATATATATATATATATATATATATATATATATATATATATATATATATATATATATATATATATATATATAACTCGTGGGAACTATAATTGCGAAATTAATTACACTTTCATACTAAAATGCCGTAATTATTAATCAAATAATATAAATAAAATTAACTTAGTCTTATTAATAATATTAAGAAAACATGTTATTCCTCATAATAATATTTTACAAACAGCTTACAAATTTCTGAAAACTTTTTTATAAATAACATTAAAAGTTTTATTTGTAAGTCTATCATCTTTATCTAAAATTAACAATTTTAATCATTCTCTAGTTTAAACTCTAGATAGGACAACATATAATCGATCATAGATGGCAAAACATACATGTAGGATACGTAATGGGTTATTTGTTTTGTAAAACATAGATGTGGCGTATGCTCTTCAACCTACACAAAAGAAAAAAAAAATAAAAAAGACACAAAAATAAAAATAAAAAAAGAAGGCAATGAACATAGTTTTTTTTAAAAAAATCAACTTATTTATACCTTATTATTTATTGCAGGAAAAAGTAATGATATGGTTTTGGAAATATAAAAAATAAACTTAACCATCTAATAATTGTTTGAACAAAATCTGCAAATATATGACCTTGTAATATCTTTGATTTCATATTTCATATTAAGTTGAATATTTTAATTTTAATTGATTTTATATTTAGAATGTCATTGTAATGTAAGAAGTTTTAATTTTGAATTGGTATTGGTCTGTCATCATTTCAACATTGTGTAACTGTTAGTTGTTAACTTAGTTGTTAACTGTTAATGTCTTAGTGATGCATGTTAGAAAGATAATATAAAAACTATTAAATAATATGTTTAAATATCGTAAGATGAATAAAAGGAAATTGAAATTTGAAATGAATTAAATGCAAAAGTGAATAGAAAAAGGTGAGGTGACATGTATAATTGATTAAGATGTGTTACAGTTTGACACATGACGGTAGCAGATTCAACCTCTTTATTTATTAGAAAGGGATATATATATATATATATATATATATATATATATATATATATATATATATAGTTAGTTAGTTAGTTAGTTAGTTAGGTTGATATGTGGATTGACATGTATTGTGTGGATTTAGGAACTAATAACAATTTAGAAAAATTTAAAGTATTTATAATTATTATAAGGGTAAATATGTGATTAGCATAATAAGTTTTTAATGAATATCTAAATAAAATCCTTTAAATTAGGAATGTACAAATTAAAAGCCTATATTTAGGCAACTAAACGATTTGCATTCTTGACATTACCATCGGCCAAGACCACAACCACCATTATCTCCCTTGGATGTCGATTACAACTATCAACACTTTGCCGACAAAAACTAATACCTACGATTTCAAATCAAGTTTCAATTTACAACAAATGATTTGTGTTACTACCAGAGTACAAGTAACACTTGAAAATACTTATTGACATGCTAATTCACTGATGGTCGTAACCAAACCCTAAACCGAAAATCGAAAACGTTGATACGCGTTACGTAATCTAATTTTTTTTCATCATTGATTATTTTTTATTTAGGGAATTCTCATTTTGATATTTGATTTATGTTTATTGAATCCAATTTTTGTTTTTGAATATGATTTATGGATTATGCTTTTTAGTAGTTTACGAGAACGTGTTGCAAATTTGAAACCATCAAAAAGAAGAATCACAGATCTGATGATGTGGTGGCGATGTTGCTATTATGGGGGTGGCTCATAGAGCTGAGGTTGACCATGGTGGTTGTAGCTTGTTGTGGGCTAATGTTTCTCTATTACTGAACCATAAGACTAGAAATCAAGGTATGTCCTGAATAGGCCTGACAATCGTGTCGTGTTCGGGTCCACGTGTCGCGGGTTCGCGGGTCAAAATATGCCAACCCAAACACAACCCATTTAAATATACAGGTCACGGGTTGGCGGGTTTGGAACATAAACCCATATATGATCCGCCAACCCATTTATTTATATAGGTTCACAGGTTGGCAGGTTCGTGGGTCAGAATTGGGTTTGTGGGTCAAATTCCATAAATAAAATTGACAATTAAACATGAATAAATTCTTGATGGTTGATGCAAATATATCCGAATTTTAGACACTTAAGTCTTAAACATCCAAATGAAAATTAAAAACATTCATAGAAACATGTTCACACTAAACATTAATACAAGCATAGATAATTCAAGTGCTAAAGTAATAGCCATAATTCCCATTTTTCTCCCAAAAAACAAAGTCAATTCTCCAACACCATTTCGATACCTGATTTCGATCACAAAGTAACAGAGGGGAGAGTGGGATTGTGGGAGACCAGGAGACTGGAAGTCTGGAAGAGGGAGATAAGCTCAGAGGCAATTTGATTTTGATAAGAACGAGTCAAAATGTCAAAACAGTCAAATGGTTTATGAATCAATGGTATATATTATATAATACTTATTAAATATTAATACTTGATACATAAATACATTTAAAAATAATTTTTTTTTTTATTAAAAATATAAACGGGTTGGCGGTTCAACCCATTTATTTTTTGAGAAACTCATATATGACCTTTTTAATAAACGGGTTGGAGGGTTAGCGAGTTAGCAGGTTGAAAAACTCAACCAAACTCATTTATTTCGTGTCGTGTCGTGGGTCATGTCGAGAATTGCCAGCCCTAGTCCTAAAGCATTTTTTTGGTGATTCTAGAGTACAAGTTTGAAACAATCAAAATTGAATTCATTATTAGCAAATACCAATTCGAATTATCTGGTTGTAGTATCGCAATTCATCAACGTTTATTCATGTAATTAATTTCTTAATTTTTATATATAAGAATTTGTAAGTCAGAATTGTCAATTGGTATTTACATCTATGTTCTGAATTTTTTGATTTTTGGTATATTTTTTTTCAAACTGATGAAAGTAGTGAGTTATTATGTTGGTATATGATCCTTCTAGCATCTCATCGTACTGGGGTAAAAGGCCATGATTCTTGCTGCTCCCATTAGTCTTAATACTATGTTGTTTGTTGTTATCTTGATCAGAATGAAGTTGTTTGGGCAATAGAATATCAAGGTTCATATTACAAATGCAACAACATTCTTTCAGAATAGAAGGATCCACTTTACAAAAAACATCAACATTCTTTCATAATATAAGGGTCCACCTTACAAAACGACAACATTCTTTCTTTAAGGAGAAATCTGGCAGAATGTATTCTCACATTTTATATCAATACATTTTTGTACTGTAAAGAATTGCTTATATCTTTTTCTTATGAATGGTTGACGTTAGTTAAAGAATGAATGAAATTTAGTTTTATTCTTTTAGAATGTATGTATATTTTTCGTGTTTGTTGTAATTCATTGAAGAACGTGTATTGTTATTTGCGAGTATGAATATTTGTTTGCCTGTTTGTATCGATTTCCTTAAAAAATAAATAAATCAAATTCTTCAAGAATAGATAAAGGTTCCATTTTCAAAAGTAATTAACTTTAATTATGGCTCAATTAATTGTAATTCTTGATGATTTTAGAGTTTCAAATGTCGACTGATTGTTATTTATATAAACCTAGGTTTATAAAAGCTTTGTGATTACGTTTGATTCTACAAGCTCAAATCCGATTTCATGGTCAAATAGTAAGGGTTTTTGAAGGTTAATGTGTGCGAGAATACGTGAAGAATATGATCAGATTAGCCAAATAATCTTGTAACATCCCAAAATTCAAGCCCGAAAATTTCATTTTTGAATTAATATGTTTAATAAACATTTTACCAAAACATTGTCGATAAAACAACACCTTACAAAATCATAATGTTGTGCCTCAAACCATGACATCAAAAGTAGTGAAAATCAGAGTATAATCCCAGAAACTCAATGCGGAAACCATGTGTGAGTGTGATGCGCTGCTACACCGCCGACTCATTCCCCTTCGACGAAGAGGTACCTGAAACCAAAACCAAAACTATAAGCACGAAGCTTAGTGAGTTCCCCCATCATACCACATACCATACAATATCGTCGATATCTTTCAACAAGTAACCTCCATCGGTATCTTTCAACCGATAGCCATCATTGGTATCTTTCAATCGGTAATCATCATCGGTATCTTTCAATCGGTAATTGGGACTATTTCACCCCTACCACCAGCATGCAACAACAAATATAAGCATATAGTCAGGCATATCCGAGTACTGACCTATCCCTAGGTCCTAAGGACCACTGTCAGGGAAGCTAATCCCTACTACACACATAACATGTCATACAGTTAAATCTCATGACCAAGACACATAACCAGACCAAGATAATTATCACAAAGACAATCATCTTCTAAATACCCCTTTTTGGTGGGCCGAAATTGTGGCCTTAGACCCACCCCTACTGGAAGATAACTCACCTCAATGTCGTGCAATGCTTGAATTATCCTCGGCGCACAAGTCGACTCCCTTCGACTCCTCGATCCCTACACGACAACCTTCAAGTCAACACAGCACGTGCAACCCTAAACAGGGTTAGTCCAAGTCCAGTCAAAGTCAACTTCGAGCTGACCCGACTTGCCGAGTTGGGCCGTCAACTCGTCGAGTCCCTAACCCTTAACTCGTCCTTATCTACGACTCGACTCGTCGAGTTTGGCATCGACTCGACGAGTTCCTCTCTTATACGAACATCGTATGAGCCTCATCCGACTCGCCGAGTCGTATGAACAATCGTCGGGTCCTCCTTCATCTGATGAACAAGTCCTGTCCTCGACTCGCCGAGTTGTATGAACAACTCGTCGAGTTCATCTTAAATCTTAAGGTTATTGCCTTGGACTCGCCGAGTCTGATCTAGCACTCGTTGAGTCCCATGAACTCCAGGTCTAAAATTACGTCCAATGAGTTGGGTTACTCTTTCTGTCCGGCTACAACCCTTCTAACACCCAACTGAATTCTTTTGACCCTCGACGGATACGAGACTCAAAGCCTTGGACTCGTCGAGTCCCAGGAACGGACTCGCCGACTCGGTCACGTCCACACTCTAAATCCTCGATTTCTGATGTACAGCCTTTGATCAAAAGATAGATCCAAGCTCCTACAATCGATCTAGCATGTAAAGTTACAAACTTTACGTGCTTGCATGGGACTTTGAGCTCAAAAAGGCATAAAACAAGCTCTTATGATGCATGGGACCTTTCATTGGTGCAAAAGCAGTCCCAAACTGCCTTGTGACTCCCTTAATGACGTGATTCAGAAGCTCTAACCCCCAACCATGTTTGCAATCATGGTTGGCCATCAAAAATGGCTTATAAAAGCCCTAAATCTCCCCAAAAAGGGATCTAAAAAATGAAAGAGCAAGGTTACAGCTTTTTACCTTCAATGAACTGTAGAAGGTGCACAAACTCGGGTTCCCTTAGTCTTTACTTGCTTCATCAAGCTTTTCTCCTTCCCTCTTAAGACTACAAGCCCCAAAATCCACCAACAAGGCTTAGATTGCTTCAATAACGGCTAGGGTTTCAATGAGAGGTGTTCTGGGAGCATAAGGGACGTTGTGGCCGACATAACATTGTTTAAATAGGGTGCAAACCCTCAGGTTAGGGTTTTTGTCCAGACAGGGTCTACTCGTCGAGTCCGGGACCCAAATCGTCGAGTCCATCACTTAAATCCCGCGTCCCGTCCCGCTTCTACTCGGCGAGTCGGTCCTTCAACTCGCCAAGTCCAATGCCAAAAATCCAAAATACTTAGAAAGAAATACGTACCAAGCCCCAGGTGCTACAAATCTCCCCCACTTATTTTTGACTTTGTCCTCGAAGTCTGTTGCTCGTTCCTGAAACAGCTCTGGGTAATGCTCCATCATCTTGTCCACCGGCTCCTAAGTCCATTCCGAGCCCTTCCGGTGCTGCCATTTCACCTTCACGAGCTCCACCCTCATGTTCCTCAAATCCTTCGACTTCCGGTCGAGGATTGCCATAGGCTGCTCGATGTAATTCAGGCTGTCGTCAACTTGAATGTCCTCCAAGAGCACTACTGCTGAGTCATCCACCAGGCACTTTCGTAGCTGAGAAACATGGAAAGTGCTGTGTATCTGACTAAGTTTGGTTGGCAGATCCAACCTATACTCCACCTTGTCCACCCGGGCTATAACCCTGAATGGTCTAATGTACCTGGGGCCCAATTTGCCCCATTTCCTGAATCAGATAATGCCCTTCCATGACGACACCTTCAGGAGAACTATATCCCCGACCTGGAACTCCAGGTCTGAATGGCGCTTATCGGCATAGCTTTTCTGCCGACTCTGAGCAGTCTAAAGCCTGCTCCTGACCTGTTGAATCCTTTCTGTCGTCTTGAGCACTACATCGGTGCTCCCCATGACCCTATGGCCAACCTCGCCCCAACATATTGGGGTCATGCACTTCCTCCCGTATAACATCTCAAAGGGAGGACGATCGATACTCACGTGGTAGCTGTTGTTGTAGGAGAACTCAGTCAACGGAAGGTAAGTATCACAACTACCTCCAAAATCTAACACACACGCCCGCAGCATATCCTCCAGAGTGTGGATGGTCCGCTCGCTCTGGCCATCCATTTGTGGGTGAAAGGCGGTGATGAAATGTAGATGAGTGCCCAACTCGTCGTGGAATTTCTTCCAAAACCTAGAAGTGAACCGAACATCCCTGTCCGAAATCACCGACACTGGCACCTCGTGCCACGCCACCACCTCCCTGATATATAGATGTCAGCTAGCTTTTCGACCAAAATATTCTCCTGAATCAGAATAAAGTGGGCGCTCTTGGTCAGCCGATCGACGATGACCCAAATCGAATCCACTCCCCGCACGGTCCTGGGAAGTTTTGTGATAAAATCCATCGTAACGTCTTCCCATTTCCACAACGGGATATCAAACGGCTGCATCTTGTCATGAGGTCTCTAATGTTCAGCCTTGACCTTCCTGCAGGTCAAGCACCGCTCCACGTACCATGCCACATCCCGCTACATACAGGGCCACCAATAGTCCAGACGAAGATCCCTATACATCTTCGTCGCCCCTGGATGAATGGAGAATCGGGATTTGTGCGCCTCCTCCATCAGAGCCTGGCGCACACCCCCGTGGTACGGCACCCACACCCTACGGTGTAGTGTAAGTAGTCCTCGACTGTCATAGTCGAAAGAGGAAACCTGCCCCACTATTCTCTCACTCTTCCGATGTTCCTCCTTCATGGCCTCTTGCTGGGCCTCCTGAATCCGCTCCAGAAGCGGAGTCACCACTGTCATCCTCAGACAGATATCCCTGATCGGCGCTGCCTTGCGGCTAAGCGCGTCAGCCACCACATTGGCCTTCCTCGGATGGTAAAGGATCTCGCAATCGTAATCCTTCACCACGTCCAACCACCGACGTTACCTCATGTTTAGATTCGGCTGGTCCATGAGGTACCTCAAACTCTTGTGGTCCGTGAAGATAGTACACCGGACCCCATAGAGGTAATATCTCCAAATCTTGAGGGCAAATACAACAGCTCCCAGCTCCAAATCATGCATCGGGTAATTCGCCTCGTGAGGCTTCAGCTGCCTCAAAGCGTAAGCAATGACGTACCCTCTCTGTATCAATACTGCACCCAAACTCGATATGGACGCATCGCAGTATACAACAAAATCCTCCATGCCCTCTGGCAGGGATAGAATCGGCGCTTTGCACAATCTCTGCCTCAATGTCTCAAATGCAACGTGCTGCTCAGGCCCCCAACGGAAGACCACGACCTTCCTTGTCAGCTTGGTCAGGGGCACGACTATCTTGGAGAAATCCTGAATGAATCTCTGATAGTAACCTGCCAGTCCCAGGAAGCTCCGAATCTCGGATGGGGACCTCGGGACATCCCACCTCATCACTGTTGGATTAATGTCTAAGTCCATAACTATAATTGGTAAGACTTGACCCGACCCGGCATGGTCCATTTGGGTTGCATGGCATCATGCATTTGGATAGATTATAATGAGAGAAATAACACTTAAGGTTTGTTAATATATTATAAGTTATAATATATTAATACGATTATTTAATTAGTATTGATCAAGAATTAATCTAGAATTAATTAAGTGATCAAAAGAAGACTAATTAAATATATGGGTTGATTGTGTAAATCATCCATACTTATATAGTGGGCTAATGCTCCATGAATTATCTAGTTGGGCTAAAACCATATGATGCTTCATGGTGTTTTTGTACCCATGGATCATGGAAATGAAAGTCCATGACAATTAGGGTTTACCTGGTGTAACCCTAAATATATAATGATCTTATTCTTGGAGAAAATCGGCCACTATGGGTAATAGGAGAAGGGCTAGCCGATTTTAGAAGTGTTCAAGTTTCTCTCAAGTTATTCCAAGTGTATTTGGTGTTGTGTGAACCATTTGAGGTGTCACACTTGGGGCACTAGGCACTCAAGCTTCATGAGGACATTATACATCAAAGAGGTATGTATTCTATCTTGTTATATTCATTGTTTTGTATGCTAGATTAGGATAATACCTTGGATGTTCATATTTGCATGTATAATAGAGAAAACATAGATCCAAGGTATTTAGGGTTGCATGTACACTTAGGAGTGTTAGAATGCTCAAAACCCAACAGTGGTATCAGAGCCTAGGCTTGCTTTCTCTTATACTTGATGCAAATTGCTGAAAAATGCTGAAAAAAATCAATTTTATGGCTTTCTGGGCACTGGACTCGCCGAGTCCATGAGTAAAATCATCCTACTCATCGAGTAGGTTCATGCACTCGACAAGTAGGAGCCCCAGACAGCATATATTCGACTTTTTGGCTAGAAATGGACTAGGAACATTACCCTAAGCTGTTTTTAGACTTATAAACTTATTTTTGATGTGGTAATGTTCATGCTCATCCAATTTCTAAGATAATTGTCATAATTTCAAGATTTGTATTAGTTTGTATGTTTATGCTAATTTCTTGAAGATTGATGATTTGAATTATCTTGTTCTTAGATTAATAGGAAAGTTGTGTGAAATAGTTGGTTTCAATCAATTTTAATCTAAGAGTTGATTCCAAAGTGTGTTTTTTGTAACTTGTCCTCAAGTTATATGAAA
Source organism: Lactuca sativa (assembly GCF_002870075.4). Taxonomy (NCBI): domain Eukaryota; kingdom Viridiplantae; phylum Streptophyta; class Magnoliopsida; order Asterales; family Asteraceae; genus Lactuca; species Lactuca sativa. The sequence continues at coordinate 82,108,639 of NC_056630.2, read as the reverse complement.
AGTCACATTTAAGAATCATAAAACTCATAAAAATTGGCAAAGGTTACAAAATGAAGAGTCTAGTTCTAATTAAATGGTTTTATGACTCCATAACTTGTCCTCAAGTTATGGAGGTTCAAGAGTCTCTTCATTAAATAAATAAATAAATAAATAAAAGGAAAAATATAACCTTAATTAGTTCCATAAGTTACAAAATAAAGAAAAGTTACATTCTTTAATAGTTTAAAGTCTTCCATAACTTGTCTTCAAGTTATAGAACTTGAAGAGTCTTTTTCATTAAAACTACTTTAAACATATAAGTTATGAAATTAATTAGTTTTGAATAGTTTCAAAACTTGCCCTCAAGTTTTGGAATTTGAAAAGTTTTCACTTATGAATACTTTAATTCCAAGTTAGCACTTAGAATTTTAAAAGTTAAAATTCAACCCTTATACTTTATAATATTATAAGTTAATAATATATATATATATATATATATATATATATATATATATATATATATATATATATATATATATATATATATATAACAACAAGTCAGTCTTACCGTTAGTAGGCCTCATTCACGAAGCTGGTCTATAAGGAGGGTATAAGGTTACTGTCTATAAAATGGCAGTTTAATGGGTGTCCACTCTCACCCACCGCTTCCTTGACTGGTGGAGGGTCGTTAGCCGAACGGGTAGGACAAAGACTATAAGTTCTCCCTTCATTAAAAGTATTAATGATAAATACTAAGTAACTAAACACTTATAATTACCAATCTTAGTTACTTAGGAAAATGTGAATAAGGTGCTAATCCATGAAATTACACTTGATACTTTGCTTAAGTCGGTTGGTGGAGCATGTGTGGTTTACCGGCACACTAGCTTGATTTAACAAGGCAAGCAAAGGGTTTCTTAAAGTTTAATCATAGGCCGGTGGAGCGTGTGTGGTTTACCGACACATCGGTTGGGTGATAAACATTTAAGAGTACCAAGTAATTTGCATGGTTACTTCACACCTTGTTTTGTGATCCTTGGCATCCCAGTCACAAAACATGAAGGGCACACTTGAGATTGAAACATGCCATTGAAAAGTTCAATGAATCTCAAAAGATCTAGGAGTTTCAAATCCAATTAAAACTTAATTATATTTTGTTTTCATGGTGGAAATTGGTAAATCGTCATTTACCTACCTTCAACTATTTTATAACTTGGATTACGGCATCCCTCTTCCAGTTATAAATAGGTTGTTGGGTCCTAGCCTTAATATTTCATATTGGGTGTTATATTAAGGACTTTTAAATCAACTAAACTTGAATATCTCCCAAAAGATGTCTAGTTCAGACATCTATGATCTTCCCAAATCTCTTGGAACTTCACTTTCTCCACCTCCTCCAATTATTCTCCCTAACCCACAAGTTCAAGGTCACTCAAGCCCTATTAGCAAGGCAAGGTCTAGGTATGATCACATCTTAGAGATGAAATCACATATTGACAATCCGGGAGAGTTGGGTGTCAAAGTCTTGAGAAAGTTGGATGTTCAATCACTTTCTAAGTCACATAGTGAGTTCCTTTGGGACTCCTATGAAACAAACTATGACATGACCCTTAATAATCTTATCTATTTGCTTGGTGCTGCTGAATCAGCAATGATTTGGAAGGCTAGTAAAGAAAATTTGATTAGAAGATCAACTTCCCAAAACTTTATGGACATTGACAATGATGACACTGGAAATCCAGGAAATGAAACATTCTCTTCCCAATAGAAAGGGATCGGCCATAGTCAACTCAGTTGAGCAAATGGTAAAGAGAAATGCTAAGTCTGTGATATTCCCATGTACCATTATCAAAGAGCCCATATGTTAAATTGCCAAAGGAAGGGGCATTGGTTACGAAGCTGCCAAATTTACCTAAGGATGTTAAAGTCAATAAGTTTGACTCTACTTCAGGTAAAGTCCATTGTCTAACTCTGTTAAGCTCCTATTTAGAGATTCTTATTACATAATGTGACTGAGTCACATGGTGATGTTATAAGAATCAAAGGAAAAAAAACGGAGAGAAAGCTTAAGGAAAGTATATGCTGCTTCTGATCGCGAAGATGGACTTCAATCACATCAGAATTTTGAAGCTGTTACTCAGGAGTAATGACACATTGCTTAGGAATATATAACAACAAGGTTTTCATATGGATTTTAAGGATAAGTTTTTCCACAAAGTTTTTTAAAATAAAAGGAAATTTTTGATTTTATTTATTTTAAGTATCCTTACAATGGCATTTGTGAAATAAATTATTGTTTATATGATTCCATTGATGGCAATAATGGAAAATGGTTTTGATTCTTTCATTTGTGGTAATGTCTAAATTTACCAAATACAGAAAATTTCTCATCACCCAAGTTTCAATTGGACCGAAACTTGAAATCATGCAAGTTGTATAGTATGATGAATGAGAACTTTCAAGCATTAGAAAATTAAGACTAATTACTTGTTCACATGGATGTGTGAGTCAAGTAAAGGACTAAGGGATCGAGTACACAGTCATGTGCACTTGTCAAAGTCCACCACAAAAGATGGATAGGACTATTCGTCATGATTTACTAAAGTTTAGTAAATATGGTTATACTTACAGGCTTAAGTGTAATTATGATACATTGGAAAAATTTCGATGTATGGCAGAACGAATGAGAAGAATCAAATTAGGCAGAAGGATAAAAGTTTCTCAAATCTAAAAAGATGGGAGAGTACTTTAGTATCATGTTATATGATCATCTTAATGATTAAGAGACCTTATCACAATTTATCCTCTAAGTGCATTCTGATAGCTAAGATGAGGAGTTATGAATTGTTGAAGTGGTTAAATCAAGAAGATGAGTCATACTTCATTCCAAAACAATCCTTAGAGTTATTCTCTAAGATTGTAACTTGAGTGACATAACTTACATAAAGGTTTAAAAACACATGTCAAATGTAAGAGTAAAAGTGTCCTACTCTTGTACATTTGAAGTTGATAAGTTGTGATGTTTTGGATAAAACAAAAGACCAACTTAGGCCAATAGTGTGAAGTGTTTGTCTTGATAAAGAATCCGAACTGTCTTGAATATTTGACAAGAGAGTCTTATATGTCAAGAGGACAGTGGGAGTCTTAAAGGTCTTGAAAGTCTCAAGAACTAATTAAGAATAAAACTTGAGGTTCTTCACTAGCACACGACTTGAGGTTTATAACCTATCGTGTTGACATATTCTGTGCCCATTCCAGTTAAAGTTAGCTCTGCATATGAGTTCTTAGAGTTCTCAGTTGGTTGCATAACAACTTGGAAGCAATGGCAGGCCCTGTACTGCCAAGTGGCAAGAAGTTAAAATTGCATAAGTTCAGTCCATATGTGTTTGGATTTGTCATTATCCGTGTCTTGTGACTAAGGTTTTGACAAATTCATATGGGTAGGAACTTATACACCATAAAAATCTAAGTGTCATAAGGTTTCTCTCCGATTCATGAAAAATGATGGTGAGGAAACACTTCCACTAAGTAGATTTGTAAGTAGATAGTAATCTTTGCATTCTCAAAGTTGTTAGTAGGTACACTAACATGGACTTATGAGAAATAGCAAAGGTCTAAACAATTAAGACTATGATTATGGAATCCCTTTTCATAGTTCTGAAATTGTTTAGACACACCTGTGAGCTATCTAAGATAAGGTGTATGATTTTGATCAGAGTCTTATCAAAGCAATCTAGTATCAGAAATCTGAACTTTGGCAAAAAAGTCAATAACTGATTTCTGAGTACATGTCAAAGCTAGTGGGAGCATAAGTGTTATGCTAATAATCATCATGTTAGTGGGAGCATGATAATTATGTTAAGTATTGCAAGTTAGCAATGTTAATTATAGAAAACAAAAGTTTCAATTCGTGAGGTTGCAGGGGTTGAAAAAGTTGTTTTGCTATAATTAAGGGAGAGGAAATTATACTTCATTTCAATTATGAAAAGCTTAGATTGAGTTTATAATCATTCTAAAGAGGTTATATTGAGATTTTAATCACCTTTAGTCAAGAATATATATATATATATATATATATATATATATATATATATGAATGTCATGTTGGATTGGTTCAACTTAAGAAAATTCTATATATTGCGTTCTCAAAATTCAATTATGATTACGACATCCCTTTTCATAGTAAAATTTTGAGAATATGGCAAACAAAAAAAATTATTATGGCAAAAGACTGGTCTAGAACCATGTATTTATGTGAAACATCATGAATCGTGTCCCATTTACTTTGGGTACAAGATCGATTACTTGTGCTATAATATTTATTCTTTCTGAATTTTCCAAATGCCTTGGGGCATTAAGGAGGAAAATGTATAGAATTGGATATGACTAAAGTGATTAAGCAATTTTCGAGGACAATCTAAGGTTGACCAAAGATTAGTTGCTCAAGGACAGTTGGAAGTGTAGTGTGAATTTTGGAAGGGCCATATTGACATAGTCTGAAAAGTGGCAACTCTTGTTCAGAGAGTGATAGTCAAAATGGAATCTGGAAATGTTTCAAATTTAGAAATTATTCAGTTTGTGTAAGATTAGGAAACTTAATGCAAGAAGGATGTTTCCAAGGAGCTGATCTCCTTTGGAATGCTCTGTAATGGTTGTTGTCAAGTCTTTCTGACTTTGTGCATAATCATTACAAGAGGATCAATGCATATAAGTTTAGAATCTAACAGATTTCAGTAAATGGCATGAATTTGGAATTCTTGCATTTGCAGTAAGGATTTGGAACTGTGAAAAGAGGATCATTGGAGTTATGTTCAATTGATCTATATCACAAAGTAAATATCATAGATAAACATAGAGTGCATACTTGGTGTATGGCAAAGCTATTGTTTAGAAAAACATAGTGTACATGCTTGGAGCATGCGACAACTAGTGTTTTTAATTCAAGTATAAAGTTAATAAAACCGACACAATGAATAATGAGTAATCAGTATGGTGATAAATAGAAAGTGTTTTATTTATATTCATAGATTTAGATACCATATTAGATTCATTTATTCGTGTGTTTCACTTTGCATGTTTTGACTTCCATAATAACTAGGTTATTCTTCCGAAATGACTAAGTTATTCAAAACCATCCACAGTCGGTCATATGTTGGAAGTAGATATGAATCAAGACTGACATGGGTTTGCTTGTAGAGGTCCAAGTTGGTGGACAAACTTGTGCTACAACGCTCATGAGTGATCATAAGTTCTGAGTATTGGATTCAACCCACGCTCATTTGAATCACTTCATGGATTTTATCACGAGTGATCATGAGACGATAATATCTTATATTCTTCAAACCTAGAGATATGAGTTGTTACTATGAGTTGGTTATACATTGATTGCACGAAACTGCATTGGTAACTCGATGTTATAAAACGTGTGTTTGTGTATGATTCAACAAGTAGTAGAACAAGCCATATGAGTTGAAGTTTATCCATTCCTTTTATCTTCGGGATAAAAGCGATATCTGTGGGCCCCTCGATGATTTAATGATGATACATGTGAGTGCTAGGCCAAGCCAGGATTGATTTGATTTGTTCAATCAGTCAGTCGTCATGAATCGGAAATCGGGAAACAACAAATGGACAGAGAGAACGATTATAATCCATGTCTCAGTCCATATGATATCTAGAATTGAGGAATATATGATCCCTTATCTAATGGACTAGTCATTGACAAAGGTCAGAGATCATCGGCAAGGCCAGAGTTTGACGGAAGCTTGCCAGTCGGTTCTTGAAGTCATACGCAATAATAGTTTTAGACTTATCCAAGTGGGAGACTGTTGGATTAATGTCTAAGTCCATAACTATAATTGGTAAGACTTGACCCGACCCGACATGGTCCATTTGGGTTGCATGGCATCATGCATTTGGATAGACTATAATGAGAGAAATAACACTTAAGGTTTGTTAATATATTATAAGTTATAATATATTAATAAGATTATTTAATTAGTATTGATCAAGAATTAATCTAGAATTAATTAAGTGATCAAAAGAAGACTAATTAAATATATGGGTTGATTGTGTAAATCATCCATACTTATATAGTGGGCTAATGCTCCATGAATTATCTAGTTGGGCTAAAACCCATATGATGCTTCATGGATGCTCTATGGTGTTTTTGTACCCATGGATCATGGAAATGAAAGGCCATGACAATTAGGGTTTACATGGTGTAACCCTAACTATATAATGATCTTATTCTTGGAGAAAATCGGCCACTATGGGTAATAGGAGAAGGGCTAGCCGATTTTAGAAGTGTTCAAGTTTCTCTCAAGTTATTCCAAGTGTATTTGGTGTTGTGTGAACCATTTGAGGTGTCACACTTAGGGCACTAGGCACTCAAGCTTCATGAGGACATTCTACATCAAAGAGGTATGCATTCTATCTTGTTATATTCATTGTTTTGTATGTTAGATTAGGATAATACCTTGGATGTTCATATTTGCATGTATAATAGAGAAAACATAGATCCAAGGTATTTAGGGTTGCATGTACACTTAGGAGTGTTAGAATGCTCAAAACCCAACAATCACAGCCTCTACCTTGGCCGGATCTACCGAATTCCCGTTCTGGTTGACAAGGTGCCCAAGAAACTGCACCTCGCGCAACCAGAACTCACACTTGGAGAACTTAGCATATAAGCTCTCCCTCCTCAAAGTACTCAAAACCTCCCAAAAGTGCTCCTCATGCTGCTCTCGCGTCTTGGAATTGACCAAGATGTCATCGATGAAAACTATCACAGACCGATCCAGCATCGGTCTGCACACACGATTCATGAGATCCTTGAACGCGGCAGGAGCATTGGTAAGCCCGAAAGGCATCACCACAAACTCATAGTGACCGTGTCCGAAAGGAAGTCTTCTGCACATCCTCCTCTCCGACCCTCATCTGGTGGTATCCTGAACGCATATCAATCTTGGAGAACCAAGATGCTCCCTGTAGCTGGTCAAAGAGGTCATCGATCCGTGGGAGTGGGTAACGGTTCTTCACCGTCACCTTATTCAGCTCCCGATAATCTATACACATCCGATGCAACCGGTCCTTCTTCTTCACAACAGAATCGGGGCTCCCCAGGGTGAACTGCTCGGTCTAATGAACCCCTTGTCTAACAACTCCTACAGCTGTGTAGACAGCTCATGTATCTCAGGAGGAGCCAACTGATACGGTGCCTTGGCTATCGGAGCCGCACCAGGGACCAAGTCGACCCTGAACTCCACCTGTCTCTCCGTATGTATCCCAGGAAACTCCTCGGGGAATACATCGGTAAACTCTCGCACTACAGGAACATCGCCCATCGTCGCCTTTCCCGTCTCCCGGGTATCCATAACATAGGCGACATAACCTGCACAACCCTGCTGGAGGTAGCGCCTAGCCCTCGCTTCCGAACATAAGGTTGGTCCTCGTTGTGGCCTTTCGCCCTGAACCACCAGCTCTCCCCCACTAGGGGTCCTGATTCGCACTGACTGCTGCGCGCAGTCGATCACTGCCCCATTGGGGCTCAGCTAATCCATACCAATAATAACCTTGTTCCCCCGCAAAAGGTATGGAAACCAAGTCCACCAGGTAACGTTCCTCAAACAGCCACAAAACACAATCCCGGTAGACCTTTGACACTCGCTCAGACCGGTCGTCCGCAATCTCGACCTCTAGAGGGAAATCTAACATGCCTGAAGACTCACGAAACTTCTTGCTAAGCGCAAGAGAGACAAATGATCGGGTGGCACCCGAATCAAACAACATCTGAACTGGGATACCGTTCACATGGAACTATCCTAAGCAAGGCACATAATATATCAGAATCACAGCGACATAACATAAAAGCATAAATAACCATTCTGCACCCGAGCCCGATCCTGACCTGGATCCTGAACCTCCCGATCCATGTCGCGTGACCACCATTGTGAAAATAAACATACTATTGTCAGGGTCACATACACTTTCCAAGTTTCCTGGTTCCATCTAGGCTCTCCTTGACTCGAGTACGGATTCCATGCTTTCAGTAGTACGGGCCCATACTACCTTTTACATTTATCCGTACTTTCCTCAAGGATTGCTTCGACTTCGTCAAGTCCCTTTTTCCGATACCCTTTCCACTGACCTCATCCTAGGCTTCCCTAGGGCACTCTCCGACCTACTCTCTGCCATCAGCTGCACTAGGAGTCCCCACCACCTCCCCCTAACTAGCTTGCGGATATTGTTACATATCCGTTCCTTAGTTAGTTGAAGTTGACCAGAACCCCCATAACACAAAGCAAGCAGCATTCGTGCATTGAGTAACCAAACCAGGCATAACCTACACAAGCCATCCTACTGCTGACTAATCAGTCCTAGCATACAGCTCATACAACAGGCATATAAGGCATCCTTCTTAAACCCTTAGCCCTAACTAGCATGCAATTTTCAGAATCATATATCAGGAACACAAGGCATCCTCATAGATCCTTAGTCCTATTCTAACATGCAGTTCTCTGAATCAAAACCATATAACATAACATAGCAAGTATAGGTATCTTGGGGAAAACTTACTTGAGCCCGGCCGGTTGCACGCATCACACACTTCATCTTTCTTAAAATTTCTCACTTTAGATTTTAGAAAACCATTTTCCTTGTAAAAATCTTTTAGTCCCTCGGTTTGAGTCTAGACACCCCCGAGGGTGCGTCCGAATCCCTCAAACCAGGGCTCTGATACCAACTTGTAACATCCCAAAATTCAAGCCCGAAAATTTCATTTTTGAATTAATATGTTTAGTAAACATTTTACCAAAACATTGTCGATAAAACAACACCTTACAAAATCATAATGTTGTGCCTCAAACCATGACATCAAAAGTAGTGAAAATCAGAGTACAATCCCAGAAACTCAATGCGGAAACCATGTGTGTGTGTGATGCGCTGCTACACCGCCGACTCATTCCCCTTCGATGAAGAGGTACCTGAAACCAAAAACAAAACTGCAAGAACGAAGCTTAGTGATTTCCCCCATCATACCACATACCATACAATATCGTCGGTATCTTTCAACAGGTAACCTCCATCGGTATCTTTCAACCGGTAGCCATTATCAATATCTTTCAACCGGTAATCATCATCGGTATCTTTCAACCGGTAACTGCCATCGGTATCTTTCAACCAGTAACTGGGGACTATTTCACCCCTACCACTAGCATGCAACAACAGATATAAGCATACAGTCAGGCATATCCGGGTACTGACCTACCCCTAAATCCTAAAGACCACTGTCAGGGAAGCTAATTCCTACTACACACATAACATGTCATACAGTTAAATCTCATGACCAAGCACATAACCATACCAAGATAATTATCACAAAGACAATCATCTTCTAAATACCCCTTTTTGGTGGGCCGGAATTGTGGCCTTAGAGCCACCCCTATTAGAAGGTAACTCACCTCAATGTCGTGCAGTGTTTGAATTATCCTCAGCGCACAAGTCGACTCCCTTCGACTCCTCGATCCCTACACGACAACCTTCAAGTCAACACACAGCACGTGCAACCCTAAACAGGGTTAGTCCAAGTCCAGTCAAAGTCAACTTCGAGTTGACCCGACTCGCCGAGTTGGGCCGTCAACTCGTCGAGTCCCTAACCCTTAACTCGTCCTTATCCACGACTCGATTCATCGAGTTTGGCATCGACTCGACGAGTTCCTCCCTTATACGAACATCGTATGAGCCTCATCCGACTCGCCAAGTCGTATGAACTATCGTCGGGTCCTCCTTCATCTGATGAACAAGTCTTGTCCTCGACTCGCCGAGTTGTATGAACAACTCGTCGAGTTTGTCTTAAATCTTAAGGAGATTGCCTTGGACTCGCCGAGTCTAATCTAGCACTCGTCGAGTCCCATGAACTCCAGGTCTAAAATTACGTCCAATGCGTTGGGTCACTCTTTCTGTCCGGCTACAACCCTTCTAACACCCAACTGAGTTCTTTTGACCCTCGACAGATATGGGACTCAAAGTCTTGGACTCGTCGAGTCCCAGGAACGGACTCGCCGAGTCGGTCACGTCCACACTCTAAATCCTCGATTTCTGATGTACAACCTTTGATCAAAAGATAGATCCAAGCTCCTACAATCGATCTAGCACGTAAAGTTACAAACTTTACGTGCTTGCATGGGACTTTGAGCTCAAAAAGACATAAAACAAGCTCTTATGATGCATGGGACCTTTCATTGGTGCAAAAGCAGTCCCCAACTGCCTTGTGACTCCCTTAATGATGTGATTCAGAAGCTCTAACCCCCAACCATGTTTGAAATCATGGTTGGCCATCAAAAATGGCTTATAAAAGTCCTAAATCTCCCCAAAAAGGGATCTAACAAATGAAAGAGCAAGGTTACCGCTTTTTACCTTCAATAAACTGTAGAAGGTGCACAAAATCGGTTTCCCTTGGTCTTTACTTGCTTCCTCAAGCTTTTCTCCTTCCCTCTTAAGACTACAAGCCCCAAAATCCACCAACAAGGCTTAGATTGCTTCAATAACGGCTACGGTTTCAATGAGAGGTATTCTGGGAGCATAAGGGACGTTGTGGCCGACATAACATTGTTTAAATAGGGTGCAAACCTGCGGGTTAGGGTTTTTGTCCAGACAGGGTCTACTCGTCGAGTCCGGGACCCGAATCGTCGAGCCCATCACTTAAATCCCGCATCCCGTCCCGCTTCTACTTGGCGAGTTGGTCCTTCAACTCGCCAAGTCCAAGGCCAAAAATGTGAAATACTTAGAAAGAAATACGTACCAAGACCCAGGTGGTACAAATCTGGTGTTGCCTAAATTGTAGGTGATGTAATTTTACATTCTTATCCTTACTAACCCGTTTCATTTAATTAGAACGGTATTTTCCATTTTCTTTATTTCAATTAAAATTGTAAATGACTTTCTTAAAATAATTTAAATTATTGGTCCATATTCAACCATATAGCGACATAATAGTTGTCCATCCACATTATAACCTAGCTCTCTCTCTCTCTCTCTCTATATATATATATATATATATATATATATATATATATATATATATATATATATATATATATATTACACAAATGCATATGCATCCAAGTCCTAGTCACACTCACACACATGTATCTGTTCACCTTTATTGGTATAAAACACACCACCAAATAGACAAGATATCGAGTCAACCACCAACAATTATCAACTTCTTATGAGTTGTAGATTGAGAAACAAGCATTAAAACAAATTTAATGTTTGGGTGTTTGAAGGAAAGCAGAGAGATTAAACATCAAAGTTAGATAAGATTGGATTGCACCATGAAGAAGAGTATACTTCTTCCGAAGAGGCTCGCTAGGCATGCTCTAGTAATAAAACCTCGAGAAGCAACTTTGGCCATCATCGATATAACTTTTTTTTAATGAAATGCTTTCAGTTCTAAGCAATTCTTCTTACGACAGTTGAGTTGAGTTTACGAGTGAGGGAGATCAAGCTCTCTATCATGAAGGATGCAAGATCAAGGAGATGAAGGGCTAGTAAGGATGAATCTCTATAATGAAGTTTGGATGAGACTAAAATTCAAGAAATTAGTTTCGTTTAACTTGGCCATGATTTGTCTGTCCTTATTTTGTCCATGCCAAACACCATTCGCCTTAGGCCATGCCAATATGGACCGGTAGAAAAAAGTCGACCATTATTGTGTGGATTGATTCTAAAACACAACTCCAATGCCTCATGACTAGAGAAAATGCAGAGACGGACAGTCTTCGCATCTGAACAGGATGTTGTTGACATAGTGATCATAACAATGGATTATTAGGGAAATGATCTTAGGATCCCAACAACCTTCTAATGATAACTAATAAAGAAACAAAAAAATAAGTTCATATGTGGAAAACTTCAAAAACGGAGAAAGATCACAGATTCATGGGCCTTTAGAGAACGAAATTTACTAAATTATTATAGTCAGGTAGACTAATCTCTCAAATCACCCTCCAAATTACACCTGCATTCTCCAAAGTTTTGATTAACTTCTTTTAACATTTTGAAACAAGAGAAAGAAGAATCAAATACTTAAAAGCATATTTGATTGGCACACTTTAACACAAAAGCAATTAACTCCTTTTAGACCATCTGCAATACTCTCTATTATAAGTAACCCACGACTAGCCCTCCTTGAACCACCACAACCATTGGGATTTGGGATACTCTCCACTGTGTGAAAGAAGAGAGAGAACAGAAAGAAAGAAGAAAGAGAAGAAGAAGTGTGGGAGAGAAGTAGAAGACCCAACGCCTCCGAGTGGGTGTTGTTCGTTGTCATAGCCATCACAATCCACCACGGCCATAGCCAACAATGGAGACCAGGGGTGGTGTTCGTGTTCGTGGTTGGTGCCAACTTGGACAATGGAGGGCTCCGTTGATAGTATACCGGACGGTCTTATAGGCTTGAAAACCACTTTGTGTTTCCTCTTGCCATCAATGTTGGAAAAAGTTGTCGTTTTTTATTTTAGCCGATTTTAAGAGGAATATCTAGAGGCTTTAAATGAAAGTTTTAGAAAGACAATTTTGGCTCATGGGAGTGGACTAGAAAAAACATAACACAAAGGTTTTCGTTTAGTCATACCCCAAGATTTATTGATATTCTCAAGCAATTTCATTGTTTAGTTAAACCATATTCCATGGAAATTCTCAAGACATGTCATTAAGGGAATCAACTAGTTATATGATTTTTTTTAACCGACAAATATAAATATATAATCTACTCCTAAATTAATACTTAATTCCACATATGTTCACAATGAGACTTGAACCCTCGACCTCAAAGAGATAAAAGGGAGGGGGGGGGGGGGGGGGGGGGGGGAACTAATACTGCAGGGCTAGGAGCTTTTGCCTTTAGGATCCAAGTTTTCATGCTAGGGTTTTCGTTTTTTTTGAACGGCTTACACATGTATCCACTACTTTACTTCTTAATCTACACCTTTTGTCTCAAAGAGACTTGAACAATCAACATTTGGTTAAGGGGGACCTATCCGTCAACTCCTGATAGAGGCCTTTTAGGTTTAAAACTCCTCTTGTTATTTCTAAGCCATCTTACATCTAAAAAAATCTCTTGTTGGTTGGTTTCATTGGTGCAAGTCAACATCCATAATAAACAACGATAACTTGTGGCCATTTTGATAGCACTTTATTGATTGTTTTGTTTAAATAGTGCATGTTTGTTATTGGTAAGAATAAAGATCTTGCTTTTATGCAACTTTTTTCCCATTAGAGTTATTTGTGCAAGAAAAGGTCGCATGTCATTCAAACCCTTAGAAAGTTTGGTGAAACAATTGGCTCATTGGAAGTTGGAGAAGTGATACATAACTCCATAATTAAGAATCTTTTTGTTTTATGGTAGTTTGTCCTGTTTTCATTACCCTCTCCATTGTTTATATTATCTAAGGTCTAGAAAAGTGCTCCCATTTTTATATTTCACTATTTTTTTTGTATGTTATGCTTTTGTCCTTATGTTTTTGGGTCCGATTTCATATTCAATTTTCGAGTATAGAATGATTTACTCTTCAATGCTAATAAAATGATGAAGATTGTTTACTTTCAACTGGGAAAATTGTGTAATATCAGTTTCTTTTAATAACATGCCTTCCAAAATTGAAACCTGTGAGATTCAAACCATTAGCTCCCCTTGATGGTGGTTTGAAATATCGATGTTAATTGCTATAATCAGTCGTTGCTATTATGGGTAAAATTAAAGTATATGAGCACATGTTGTTCTTCCTTCTTTGCCCTTGATTTTGCTGCAAACTGGTGTTTACCTTTCTGTTTAACCTTTTATATAGGTCTAACTTGAGGCTAACCTTTCTATTTGTTAATTCTTTTTTGGGCTAACATGAGACTAGCCTTTCTACTTGTTCTTTTCTAGGTGTCTACAATTTGAGAGCATATCTCAAAATCTCAAATAATAACTTTCTTCAACCATTGGAGTATATATATATATATATATATATATATATATATATATATATATATATATATATATATAAAACTTTTTTTACTATATTGTTAACTAATTATTCATCGGTCACTTATTTATCTATTGTAACATTACTTTCTACCCTTTATCGTAATAACATTTTCATTTTGTCACCTTTAATTCAGTTGAACCTAGAACCTCTTGCTTCATGACATGATAGACCACCTAGTGTTTATTGCTGAAAGAAATCATTGGTTTATTGTTGTTGCATTTGCAAAAATGACATGATATTTGCTTTTGACTGAAAAGCAAAAGAAGGGATATGGTGAGTGGTTGAGTGTAAAATTGGAGATTGCAAAAAGTTTGTATTATTATTATTATTATTAATTTTTTTTTACTTTGAGTTGACAGTAAATAAATTAAAGATGTTTTCATGACAAATTTAAATTAGATAATTTTATGACATTTACCATGTTTTTTTTTATCATTTTATATATAGTTTATTATTATTAGTAGTAAATTATAACTAAAATAATAAAATAATAATATTTTCTTAAACATCAAACCCAATCTAAACTATTTCTTAATTCCACCTATATTTATAACAGGATCTTAAGAAGAAAAAACAACACCTAATACGGCTGGACTAGAAACTCTTTGGTATGAAGTAGTAAATTGTAAATAAAATAGTAAAACAATGATATATATATGTTATATGGAGTAGTAAAATGATAAAAGTTTTTTATATTTTTTTAGAACAGACAAATATATAATATAAAAAACACCTAACATCAAGACGATGCAAGGGAAAAAGTGCGATACAATAAAGGAAAAACAAGAAAATTACAAACAAAGAAAAAGACCAAGGTTCCAAACTCTTTATGTTTACACCAAATGAAAGTTATTGATTTTATCATCTCCACAGTATTCCCCGGTACAAAGGGATGTTTTTGAATTTTTTTTTACATTTCGTGTAGTTGGTTTTTTGCTTTTAATTAAGAAGACACGGAAATCAATAATGAAATCTTTATTGTCAGTTTATGTTTACAAAGACGTTTTGTGTTTATTTAGAGTGCTCATGTAGAGAGGTTTAAATTTATTAATTTTTCTGAACATCAAAGAAACATATGTGGCAAAATGTAAAAGAATGAGAAAAAACCAAACAAGCAAAGACAATATCCAAAGAGGGTCTAAGAAACGAGCATAATTAACTAGACAAACCAAGAAAAGCCAAGTGTTGCAAATTCCAACATGGAAGTAGAGTAACTTCTGTGATGCAAAGGTTGGAATCAGTTATTCCGTTTGAAACGGAAATGCAGAATGAGAGTAAACCAAATGACTTCTATCTACTGACAACTAAATCTTTTTATATCGCCCGATGAAAATGAGTAAAGGTGGAAAAGTGTCTTAAAATTTATACGAGAGTTAACACTTGAAAGGGAATGGCTTCATGCATTATACATAAACATCTTTTTAATATTTCAAAATATTAATATGTAGATATGATTATAAAATGGAATATTAAAAAATGCCTATATGATTTTTGAGGAATTGAGATAATAACCAAGTTTTCCTTGTTTATCAAAATGCCTGCAATGTTAGAAACAATTCAGTCGAAGTCTTTTTATTTGTTTCAACACTTTTTGAGATATGTCCTCGGATATAAATCACAAAATGGCGATGAAGCATAAGATCATGGTAGTGGAGTATGATATAGCGGAGTACCATACGAGTCGCCTTTTAAATATAACTATTTGTTTGTACTTGTGTAATCATTTCATGTTGAAATTTTTTTGTGCTTGTAGTCTTATGAGCATGACTTTTGTTTCTTATTCGGCTTACCTATATCTTATTGTATGTGATCCATGCTTTATAGCTAGTGTATGCTTTATGCTTTATTGATAGTATTTGTTACCATTAATTGTGAATTCATACAGGATGCAATCCTTCTTTTATTGCTCTCATTCTGAAAGTCAATGATGCTAAAAATGTCAAAGACTTTCGGCTCATTAATCTTATAGATTTCACTAAAAGATTATGGGTAAGATTTTGGCTAACCGTTTGGTGAAGGTGGTAGATAGGTTAGTTAGCTTAAAACAATATGCTTTTATTAGAGGAAGGCAGATTTTAGATGGTCCTTTCATCATAAATGAAATCATGTATTTATTGGATGTGCTAAACATTCCAAGGCTTATAAGTTTTATATTATAGAACCTATGCTTATATTTCAGTTAACACTATTATAGATTCAAGAAATGTAATATTTGATGAAAATCATTTTTCATCCATACCTAGACCAAAGGATATGGTTCTTAGTTCCAGTGTAACAACCAAGAAAGTTTTACATGATTCAATTGAATCTTCTGAGCTTAGAGAAGCAAAAGACAAAAAAAGCTAAATAAATTGGTAATGATTTTCAACTTTATCTAGTTGAGGGTTCTAGAGACGAGATTACAGGTCAATATTTATATTGTTTAAGTATTGAAGAAGATCCTAAAAGATATAATGATGCAACGAGATCTCAAGATGTTACTTTCTAAAAAAGAAGCAATAAATGTGAGATGGATTCTATCTTGGGAAATAGTACTTGGGTTTTTTCTGATCTTCCTCCTGTATGGAAATCTTTGGGTTGTAAATGGATATTCAAAAGGAAGATGAAATTTGATGGATCAATTGACAAGTATAAAGCTTGATTGGTTATTCAAGGTTTTAGACAAAAACATGGCATTGAATATTTGATACTTATGCTCATGTTGCTCGTATATCTACCATTAAGTTGTTGATTGCAGTGGCTGCAATTTACAATTTTGTCATTCACCAAATGGATGTTAAAACAACATTCTTGAATGGTGATTTGGAGGAAGAGGCATATATGAGACAACTAAGGGTTTTATTATTCTTGGAAATGAACACAAAGTGTGCAAGTTGGTAAAATCGTTGTATGGTTTTAAACAAGCACCAAAACAATGGCATCAAAAGTTTGATAATGTTGTCTTGTCATATGGTTTCAAGTTGAATCAATCATACAAGTATTTATATAGTAAATTTGATGAATTTGGAAAAGGAGTGATCATATGTTTATATGTAGATGATATGTTGATATTTGGTACTGACCAAAGGTAAGTTCACATGACCAAAGAGTTTTCATCATCCCAGTTCTCCATGAAGGATATGGCGGAGGCAAATGTGATTCTTGGAATAAGAATCAAACATGAGCATCAAGGAATCTCAATTTCACAGTCTCACTATATTGAGAAAGAACTTAATAAATGCAATTGTTCAGATTGTTCTCCTGTAAGTACTCCTTTTGATACAAGTGTGAAACTTATGCCTAATAACCATGAAGCAGTTTCACAACTTGAGCATTCAAAGGTCATTGGATGTTTGATGTATGGTATGACTATCATAAGGCCCAATATTTCATTTTATGTAGGAAAGCTAAGTAGGTTTACTAGCAATCCTAATACTCATCATTTATAAACAGTAAAGAAAGTGTTGAAGTATCGTAAGAAAACCATGGATTATGGTTTGACTTATGTAGGGTTTTCTTCTGTCAAAGAAGGATATTTAGATGCTAGTTCGATTACAAATATTGAGGACCAATTTTCTATAAGTGGTTATGTGTTTCTTATTGGTGGAGGTGTTATTTCATGGGCTTCTAAGAAACAAACATTCATAACAAATTCAACCATGGAATCTGAATTTGTAACCCTTATAGCTACTGGAAAAGAAGCAAAATTGTTGATGTATTTGATCTATGAAATTCCTTTGTGGCCAAAGACTATATGTAACCTCCCTAAAATACACTTATAACTTTTTTGAAATTCAAACACGTCAATTCCAAAATAAGAGTTTCAAACCACGTCAAACACAAACCAATGTATCACAGAACATCATCAAAATGTTGAAGCTGAGTTTCAGTTTTGATATTCATAACACAAAAGATAACATAGATAGATGGCATGCCCCTGAGAAGGTACATAACTCCCAATAAAGCAAGTTCATTGCCCTTCACACCTGAAGGTTATGCAACTAGACATTAAATAGCAACAGTAAAGTGTCAAACCTACAAATTAGTAAGTAATCACAACACTTAGTTATTACACGGTATTTTGTTGAAAAATAACAAAATACTTGCTTAAAAATGGTACTTATTTTGATGTTTTTAAGCAACTTTAGCAGTTGTTTAAAGTAAAATGACATATACCCTTTATCTAATTTTATTTTGTGAAAATATAATGATTTTATCAAAAATTTACACAGAGAGTGTAGTTAGGATATTCATAACGTTTTTTATATATTAATTTTAACTAATCATTATAAACATACATGAAGACACATTCTATCTTTATAAATTAATATTTTTTTTTATAAATATTTGGTTAATAATCATGATTTAAAATTATTAATAGTGTTTTGATTTCCACGGATATATATATATATATATATATATATATATATATATATATATATATATATATATATATATATATATATATATATCCTCTTTAATAAATGAAAGTTTTTTTTGCCACTTGTCACACTCCCATGCATTATGCCACATGTCATTTTGTCATAATTTTGAGATATTTATTTTCCACTTGTCAATTACTTCATTTATCATTATTGAATATATACCATTAATTTAGTTTCTATATATTAAACATACCATAATAACTATATTAATTTCAAATTTTAAATTTCAAATTTCAAATTTCAGTTTCAATTTTAAATAAATTTATAATTGAAACCTTCGTATTTAAAATTTTGTTATAATTAACACATTTAATATTCGGGTCTAACAACTAAACACATAATTTTAATTTAATTTTTTTATTTTTTTTTAATTTATACTTATTTCAAATTTCAAATTCAAATAAAACTTATTGTTTAATCATTTGTATTTAACATTTTGTTTTAATCAACCCGTATATTATACGGGTATCACAACTAGTATATATATATATATATATATATATATATATATATATATATATATATATATATATATATTATCAAAATGTTATACATCTCACCGTCTCCATCTCATATGGATAGAAAGAAAGAAAATATAGACTAATATTTAATTTGTCATCGTATAATAGCATGTTTACCCTGCTATAATATATTCTTATAATAACTAAGTGATAAAATTTCTAAAATTTTTAGTTTTAAATCGCTGTTCGTCAATCAAATGGCGACAAATTTGACACTTTTATGGTATGTTTTTGAAAATCCAAAAAATAAAAATCGAAGTGAAAAAAATGAATTCATAATTAAGCTAACAAATATTGTTGTAATTTGTGATCCACCTAGAGTTGTTGGGTTTGGTGCATATTTACTTTTGGGCATTTGCTCTGTCACGTGACATTAATGACGTGTTAGTGAATGGCTGTCTTCCTGTGTATAGTGTGCTGACGTGTCCTCCACACCAAACATACCCTCCCCCCATTCCACCACCACCTTCGTTATAACCACACTCCCACTCTCACTTCCTGCCATTTAATTTCACACATCCTCGCCGGAAATTATGGCAAAGCTACCTGTTGCCGGTAACAACAGCACCTGCGACAACCTTGAGGCAAGTATAAGCTGCTAAAACGTATCAATAGTCGCTATGCGTCTTTCATCATGTTAATATATAGTTTCTTTCTTCTCTGAGTATATAAGCTGTTTCCTTGTAATCAATTACTTTGCAGACTTGGACCTTGAGAGTTTACATCCATTGCGAAGGATGCAAGAAGAAAGTCTTCAAAGTTCTTCAGAGTATCGATGGTGATTAAATTAATCATCTTGCTCCTTCCTTTTCAATCCTCTGTTTTCAGTTTTACTCCTCGACTAATTAGGTTTTATGTGTATGTCTCCGTGATATAACTTTTCAGGAGTTTATAAGACCGAAATCGATTCACTCCAGCACAAGGCTATAGTTACTGGATCCGTCGACGGCAATACTCTCGTCCAGAAGCTTCTAAAATCTGGTAAGCACGCGGAGGTGCTGCCGGAGAGTTTTGAAGCTAGGGCGGCTGCAGATAGTGCGCCCGGAAAGTCGAAGAAGAAGAAGAACAAACAGAACAAACAGAAGGAGGACGAAACAACGCATGCTGATAACCAACATGCCGACGAAGAAAAAGAGGAATCCGAAGCTGCGACGACTGAAGGAAACGATGGCGCAAAAGAACAGGAAATAGCCCAGGTGGGTGTCGCCGCCGGTGATTGTAACGGTGGTGGTGGTGGTGGTGGTGGAAAGAAGAAAAACAAGAAAAAGAAAGGTAAAGTTGATAAAAAGGACAATAACGCACCACCAAACGGTGATACCCAAGGCCTACCTGCGGGCAATGCACCGGAGTTAATGGCAGAAAATGTAGGGGCCTCCATGGAGCAGTTAAATCTCAGCCGTCCGGGGGTATACGCGACGCCGTACGATCTACCCGCATATCAGAACTACTACCCCACTCCGGCGTACGGGGTAAGTTACAGTACAACTTACCCAAGTGCTGAATCATCATACTATACCCCACCGGTGTATGGATACGCCCAATCACATCCAACATCCGTCTATTATCCACCACCACTACCACCACCCCCGGCGTATTATCCTAGAAGCGCGTTTGATGACCATGATGACGAAAATAATGGGCAGGGGAGGGGTTGCATTATCATGTGACGCAAGAATCATTCAGTTACAATCCTTGACAAAAAGTGAACTATGTAATATAAGTTTGTTGGACATATATAAAAGTTATATATCATAGTTTGAGATACTAAATGTGATTAATTATAAATATGGTCTTAAAAGTAGTGTTGTATGGATTTTGTAAAGTATAGTCGCTGGCTGTAACTTGTAAATAATCAGTTGAAGTATAACAAACTATATAAAATAGCGCGTAAGTTTTATTCCAATTATTGTTTTGTAAAAATTTCTTGGCATAATGTCTTGTAATAATAAGCGAATTTTGCTTTCTTGTATACATTTAGTTATTACTGTAATAATAACCGAATTTTGTTTCTTGTATAGTTGTATATACTTGGTTACAATTTTTTTAATACGTTTAACATATTATTGTACATACTTACTATTTTTTTAATACATTTAACATATTATGACAATCCGTTATCATAGGTTTTGTTATATATATATATATTTAATCTTTTTTTATATTGGTATTAATTATAATCTTTAATATATTTAGTCACTAATACTTTATATTATATATACATTTTACTATTAATCCTGTATTTTTTATATATATATATATATATATATATATATATATATATATATATATATATATATATATATATATATATATATATATATATATATATATATATATATCCTAATAAATGAAGATCATTTTGCCAAATGTCATCTTCTTATTAAACTTGCACATGTAATTTTGTAATTTTTTAAATTAAATTTAAATGCCACATGTCATTAGTTGAATATGTTTATTTATTTTGAAATTTTATTTTAAATTTTTTTAATATTTAAACTTTGATATATTTTTTTAATCAACCCGTGTAATACACGGGTTTTACACCTAGTATATATATATATATATATATATATATATATATATATATATATATATATATATATATATATATATATATATATAGGAGTAGGATCAAATGAGAACACCTAAAAGGTTGAGAACGCGAGAACAGATCTGGACCATCTACGTTTTAAGATGTGTGACTATAATTAATTGTTATTTTTCTAATTATTAATACATTTAAATTTTAAATTTTAAATTAAAAAAAATTATAAAGGCTATTAAGGTAAATAAACATTACCCTAATTTTGTAAACTCCTATAATTACTCTATGTCGCTTTATTTGGTTGACCTAATCTCATATAATTAGTCATCTCACCGCCTCATCTCATAGAACATATCAGAGCCGGAGGAGGCCATAGAATCAGCGGAGAAACATTTTAATCGGTCTCTCTCTCTCTCTCTCTCTCTCTCTCTCTCCATTGAATGGCGCCGGTAGTCGGAGGAGGAGCCGCCGGAGAAACATTCCACAAAGTGAACTTCGCATGTTGCGCCTCCCATTCCTTCAATTCCAACATCAATGGGTCGACTTCACTTCAGGTATATATCCCCTTCCATCATTCACATCCGGGTTATTGCTATCTACCTCTAACATCTTTACTTTCATCCGAATCAGGAACTGAAATCGATATCACGAAGCACTAACACAGTTCAAGTCGAAAGGTTCTTATTGGGCTCATCACAGTTTCGTCTGTGATGGCAATCATCATAGTGTCCATCATGTGTTTGTGGATATGCCACAGAAAGAATATACACAAATCAGGCAAAATAGGTACCAAAAAATTAGGTAAGACGATGTAAAACTTAATAGGTTTTGACAATTTCTACAGATTCTAAACAGATTTGTTGTTTTAATTTCAAGATTCTTTGAAAGGGCTTCCATTGAGTTCATTCGTTAGCAGAACTAACAGTGTTTTCAAAACTAAAAACGAAAAGGGATCGGTGGTTGTTATGGATTATAACGTGTTAGAATCAATAACAAATAACTTCGGTGAAAGCGAGATATTAGGCGTAGGTGGATTTGGATGCGTGTATAAAGCTCGACTCGATGATAATTTGCATGTAGTTGTTAAAAGATTAGATGGTATTAATCAAGACGCCATTAAAGAATTCCAGGTTAATTATCATTATATTAAAGATTCAGACTTTAATTAATCTTTTAATTCTTGCAATTTTGTGATTAGGGTTTTCTTTTTTGCAGACGGAGGTTGATCTATTGAGTAAAATTCATCATCCGAATATCATCACCTTATTGGGATATTGGGTTCATGATGAAACCAAGCTTCTTGTTTATGAACTGATGCATAATGGATCTTTAGAAACTCAATTCCAAATCAAATTCGGTGTTTTTCAAAAATTGAGTTTCATATTCAAAGAAGGAATCAGAATTGATTTTTGATTTGAATTGTCAAACCATAGAAAGTCAAAACTGGGACCGCCATCTTAATCAGATTCATGCTAAGGGTATTTTGGGTAAGATTCCTGGTACATCCCTTGTTCATGAAACATCTCATGTTACGATTCTTATTCCTATGAAGATTGTGAAGCATTCTGGTAGTGGTAATGATGAAGTAATGAATGAGGGTTCAAATGATGATGTGAAGATGGGATCAGATAGTGGGACTGATTTGAAAATGAACCAGGGAGTTAGTTTTTTGGATCTTAAATGGGATAATGAGCCGATGATTGTTGATAATGATTCCAAATCAAAATCATCCTAGTGGTTACTATTGTCAATGATGTTAGCAAAAAGTCTTATGCTTGAATTGTTGAAGCTTCTAGCTTCGTGGTTGATCTTAACATCAAAGTTATTCCTAAAGTTGATGGGAAACCAAATGGTAAAGTTGAGCTAGAGGAGAATGAAAAATTGTATTATGTTCTATATTAATGTTAAAATGTGTATTTATTTATGAATAGCAGTGTATTCATTTCTGAATAGAAGTGTATTCATGTGTGAATGAATATATTTATTTATGATTAGAGGTATTCATTTATTCATTTGTGAATAATAGGGAACTCATTTGTTAATAGCAGTAAATTCATTTCTGAATAGCAGTGTAATCATGTGTTAATGAATGTATTTATTTATGATTAGATGTATTCTTTTTATGAAGAAAATATAATTTTTGCACTCTTTTTATTTTTCAGTTGATTAAAAAAAGGAATTAGATTACTTGTAAATTGATGTGTATTCATTTGTGATTGGAGAAGTATCAGGTTTTTTGAAAAAAAAAATCATTTGTGAATACAAATTTATTAATTTAGGGTTCGATTTCTATTCATTTTTTTGAAAAAAAATAAACCGTGAAATTAAAAGAAAAAAATTGATTTTCTTAATTTTTTTTCAGTTTTAAGATAAATTTTGGTAAAATTGTTTTTTATATTCCATTAATAATAAAAATAAAAAATTGAATATTTATTTCTTTTTTGGTAACTGCTCCTAAATTTAAGGGAATTTGATTGAATTTTATTTTATTTTAATTTAATTAAAATATACAATTACTAATATGCCCTTATATATTGATTGGTCCAGAATTGTTCTCGCGTTCTCAACCTTTTAGGTGTTCTCATTTGATCCTTTCCCTATATATATATATATATATATATATATATATATATATATATATATATATATATATATATAGGGTGAGGTTTAATAGAGAACCATAATTAACCAAGAAACCAAGAAACTATTTTTTTTTTAACTTTTAGAACTTGTTTTTTATCAAAAAAAAAAAACTAAAAATACAGAAATTCATAAATTTTTATCATTTTCCAATGATATCAAATTCGATTTTTTTTAGTCAAATTCACAATGTGAATCTTTGAAAATTCATAATGTGAATCCGGATTCACACGATGAATCCGAAAAATATTTTTCACATTCACAATGTTAGTATATGAATTTAGATATTTTTTGATTTTTTTTCGATAAAAAATAAGCTCTAGAAATTGAAAAAAAGTATTTGGTTCCTTGAAGAACCAATTATTATGGTTCTCTCTCTCTCTTTCTCTCTCTCTCTCTCTCTCTCTCTATATATATATATATATATATATATATATATATATATATATATATATATATATATATATATATATATATATATATATACACACAACATTTTTATAAATAAAAATGCACCTTTTACTATAATATTACATTGTATTTTTACGGCCACCGAGAAAAACTTCAATCATTCTATCATCAATATGCAATTATTTTCTAACTTTTGAAAATTGAAAATGACAAAATCTAAACACAGCTAGTTGTGGATAATAATCTACAACATGAAAACAAAGTAATATGGCTCTTTGTGAAGTAAAATAAAGGGATACTTCCAAGGACCAATAGCGGGTCTATCTGGAGCAAAGTTATTAGGGGCATTTATAATCTCAATCGAAAACCAGCCTTCATTTTTGCTAAAAATCATCTCCTGGTGTTTGGCAAAATATTTCTAGTATTATCTACAACCTTGATAATCTTGGTATTGATCTAAAAACTATTTTCTCTTTTAAGGTGGGTTGCGGATCTAATTTTCTGTTTTGGCAAGATCCTTGGTTGAATGATATGTCACTTCCTTCCCAATTTCCTAACATTTACGCTCTGGAGAAAAGAAAATATTGTGTTGTTTCAGATAGGCTAAATCGTTTTGGCCCCAACTGGGATTTGAAAATAGCTCCCCGTAACCATATTGAGTGATCAAAATTACATCGACTTGGTGCGATTTTTTCTAATTTTGCTCTTCCTGGTGGTTTAGATACTTGGTGGGTTAATTCAGCTTCTGATGACAGATTTCATGTATGCGATTTCAGAAGCATTATTGACGCTAAGTTTACTAAGGGTGTTGATAACCATACAACTTGGATACATCTGGTGCCCCTTAAGGTTAACACTTACGTTTAGTGGGCTTCTATGGGTCAGATTCCTTCTTAAGTGGCTTTTTCGCGAAGGGGGGGTTTGCATTCCTTCCAACAATTGTCAACTGTGTTCGTCTTCAATCTCAGAGGTCACTGATCATGTCTTGGTCAACTACAGTTATGCTCGAGAGGTCCAAAAATGGATCTTTGAGATGGTGTGGTATCTCATCCTTTCATCCGGACTCGGTGATTGATTTCATTCAGTTTGCCGCTTTTTGGGGGAATTGCCCTAAAAAAAGAAAGATCATTATGGCGATTGTCTACGGATACCTGTAGAGCATTTGGAAAGCTAGAAACGACAAAGTTTTCAACAACATTTACACTTCTCCTGCCAAGACGACGAATAATATTATTTTATTGGTGTTTAATTGGGTCAAATATAGAGGTAACTTCGATGGTTGTAATTGGTCAAAATGGTGGTGTTGTCCTTTTAGTATAATGTAATTTGTTTTTCTTATTCTCCATGCCTTCTTTCTCATTGGTGAGCTTTTGTTTTTGCTTTCTTTAATATAATTGTCATTTCAAAATTTTTTGGCTCTTTGTGAATTATCATCGGTTATGTTCTAATCTTTTTAATTTGAATCCTCAAAAATTTAAAAACAATTGAATGTGATAATAGAATGATTGAAACTTTTTTCGGTAGCTGACAAGTACTCCATCCGTCCCAATATTATTGTCCACAGACCAAAAAACACACAGATTAAGAAAAATATTAATTACCACTAACTTTATTTAATAAAATGACAGTTTTGTCCTCACTTTTCATTTAATGTTCCATTAAATGCTTAGTTGGTTAAGTAATAATGAGAGTTATTTTAGTAAAAATGTTATTTATTTTTAGAAGTGGACTATTATTTTGGGACAAACTAAAAAGGAAAGATGGACTATAATTATGATATTATTCTATAAATAAACAATATATATATATATATATATATATATATATATATATATATATATATATATAATACAAGTTAAATAATAATTATATATAATTTATACATGAAAACATAGTTTTTAATAGAAAAATAAGTATGTATACATTAAAATATATAACTATAAGTAAACAAATATTAATATGTAGATTATATATTTTATATAAATACTTATATGTGTTAATGCATAATAATATATATTTATATACGTAAGACTAATGGTAAATCAATATATATATATATATATATATATATATATATATATATATATATATATATATATATATATATATATATATATAAATAAACGATTAGTAAAATGTGCACAAAATAAAGATATGTGAGTAAATATCTTTCCTAATAAATAAAGAAATTTTTACCACATGTCATCTTCTCCTTCATTTGGACACATGACATTTTGTATAATTTTTGAATTTTCTATTTTACACTTGTCATTTTATTGTATTTTTTCATTTTATTAAATTAAAATTTTATATTTAATATGTATGGTAATATATATGTAAAATATTTATTAAAAATGGTTTATATATGTAATATGTTCAATACATTAAAACCTCATTAATTTTAATAATTCAAACTTTTTCAAATTGTTAAAATGTCATATTTAATATTTTTTTAAATAAACTAATATAATACATGAGTTTCACACCTAGTGTATAATAAAACCTATAATAACCATTTATAATAATATTAGTAAACATGTAAAAAGTGAATGGTAAAATCTATATAAAAAAAGTAATAACCAACCGGAGCAAAGTTTGTTACCATTACTAGTTATTAACCGGATTTTTTTCTTTTGTATAAAATAACAATATATTCATAAAATTATAATAAGATGTTATTTTTTGGTTAAAAACAAGATAACGTTGTCATTTTGGGTAATTGCCAAGGAAAAGGACAAAAAGAATTCCGGTTCTTTTTTATTTTGGAATATCTTCCTCGTTACTCCTCCTAAAAACGAGAATAGAGATGGAAAAGTAACACCAACATTTTTTGCATGTATTTTTCTGTAATAACAGACCTTTTTGTTACTTACTTTATTCTAAAGTATAAACAAGCTCACACATATTAACGTTTTAAATCCAAATTTATATTCATAACCTATGTATCATAAAGATAGATTGGTCTTACTCGATTAAAGATCAATATATAACTGTTTGTATACATTTAGGGAAATCAATTATGGCCAATGTGATCAAGGTCTCGCCTATGTTTGCTGTTAAAAGCTTAAATATGAGTAGTTTTGATAAAACTGGTATCCATCTTTTGGCCAAAAGCGTTTAAAGGGTGAATCTTGTTACCTATATAAAGGAGATAGAAATTTTCCTTCACAAAAGAATTAGCGTGACTCACAATATAGGTTTGATAGTCACCAGAAGAAGCAAATATAATATCTTTTAATTTTTTTTTTAAATATAAAAGATTTGGATGTATCACTGTTAGACATAATATTTCTCCAATTTAAAAGTCGTGGGTTCAAGTCTTATTAGGATACATAAGTGATATTTAAGAGTATGTTAGTTTGTCATTAAAAAAAATAAAATACAAAAAATACAAAAAACTATAAGGTCAAACAAAAATGGATCTAACATGAGTCTCATCATCCATATACATTATCATCTTCATTCAATTTAATTAAAGAATGTTCAAATTGGACCGAAACTCGTGGAATAAAGACGATGAAAGCCCCTTAATGTAGATATCACTAATGGTATATGGGGACCGACCCATACAAGGGCAAGCAAATGAAAGAACGGATGTATTAAACAAGATAAGGCAATGCCAAAATCCACAAATGGGTTGGTAGTCAATCTACTAAGTCACGCAGACTTGCAATAACACACAAACAAAATCTTCTGTATAAGATCCCTAAAGCAACATCCGAAGAATCATGGAAAAATGCAAGGTTATTTTATTAAAGGTTCTACCCTTGTAATCTTTGGACCAAAGCAAGACCCGGATAAGAAGACCATGAACCAGACATGACTTACCTATAAAATACTTAGTTTCATCTTTCTCAAGAAAGGGACTCTAATCAATCTATTCTTATAACCCCACGTCGACATCTAACTTAGGCATCAGAGAGCAATATCGGGGTCCAACCCTCTCTATGACTTTCTAACCTAACATTTGTCTAATCTATGCAATGTGACTTCCCGAGTGCTCATTAAGCGAACTTTGTAACGCCCCGATTTTCAGGTATTGAGTTAGTGTGTGAGTTCTTGATTTCAAGGGCTCCTCGACTAGTTGATTACCCTACTTGTCGAGTAGCAGCGGGTTGGCCACATATTTTAATGAGCTACTCGCCGAGTTCATGAAGGGACTCGACGAGTAGGAGTTGGCAGATGAAACCCTAAATCTCGGGGTTTTGCACCCTATTTAAAGGATCGTTGGCCTCCCCCAGCCTCCCCTTACTGCCCTTTGTCCCTCTCAAGCCCTAAATCGTGTGTGTGTGTGTGTGTGTGTTCTTTTGGTGTGTTCAAGCTTGGAGGAGGAACTTTGAAGAAGGAAACACTTGGGAAGCAAGGAAATCAAGCCTAGGAACTCGTGGGGAGCTAAGAGGTTCATCAGTTGTCACTCCCTGGAAGGTATTAAGCTGTTCCTTTAGCTCATCTCTCTTTTGACCTCTTTTGGTTGGGTTTTATGAAAGGCTCCCCATGTTTAAGCTAAGATCTGAAGTTCTAACTTCAGATATGGACTCCCTTTGACCTCTAGATCCATAAAGTCATCAGCCTTGCCTGGTAGGAGCCTTCCCTCCAGTGTGAGACTTCATTGTAAGCTTAGTTTTGCCATTTAAGGGTCTTAAAGCCTTGCATGCATGTAAAGTTTGTGACTTTACGTGATAAACATGCCCTAGAAGCTTGGATCTGTAATTTGGAGCCTTGCCATGGCTTTAAAAGCGTCGGCATGGATGAAGGTCTGCAAGGACTCAGCGAGTTGGATGAACAACTCAGTGAGCCCGTTGAAGATAGCCATAAACTCGACGAGTTGGATTAATAACTCGGCGAGTCCGTTGAAGATTTCCTTGGAATCGGCGAGTCGTTCGAAGACTCGACGAGTCGGCTAGGGTTTCTCCCAATTCTTGGACAGAGGAACTCGGCGAGTTAAAAGGGAACTCGATGAGCCAATCAGGGATTTCATGACTTCTCGAGTTCAGGAAGGACTCGACGAGTCGAGTCAGCATGGACTGTGGACTTTGACTTGGACCAAGAGTTGACCAGTTGACTATAGGTGGTGAAGTTCGTGTTGGTGATCCAGGAGTCGAGCTTTCTAGTTTCAGACGACAGTTGCAAGGTGAGTTATCCTCACTATACTAAGGGGTCTAAGGCACCAAGGCCGGCCCATTGGATACGTTATCCTAGTAGTGTTAGAGGTTGAGTACGAGTTAGTGTTGCATGCTAGTGGTTATGCCAGTTAGGTAGATCTGTAGGACTACCTATGACGTTATGTGATTATTGCATGCTCAGTGGTTACGTTATGTGTTTGTTATATGGGATGGGTTGAGGTTGTACTCCTTCGTGCGGTAGCCAACAAACCCTAGGAGCATTCCAGTTACGAGCTAATGGAGACTCGTACTGTGGGCTCGGGAGCATTCCAGCTACGGGCTAAGGGAGAGTCGTACTGTGGGTTCATGGGTATTACAGTCTGTAGGGCTGTAAACCCGTTATGTGTTATTCTGTTCAGTTTGTTATGATATGTTATTGCTGACATGGTTATGTGGACTGTATGTGTATCGGTATTTTGGGGGTAACTCACTAAGCTTTCGGGCTTACAGTTTTAGTTTATTGTTTCAGGTACATCAGGGGATCGCGACAAGGCGAAGACATGATCGTACAACTCCTCATATTATGTTCATGTTTCTGGGAGTACTCTGATAAATAATATTTTGAAAACAAAGTTGTAATATTTTGACGAACTTGACATGTTTTAAAAGTTTAAATTGGTTTGAAATTTTTGGGTGTTACAAGTTGGTATCAAAGCCTTGGTTTAAGTGAATTGGAGGAACACTCGTGTAACTCCAATCTCAAATCAAGGAAAGGAGTTTCAAAATGATTTTTCTAAAAAGGTTTTCAAAATAAATAAAGGAGGATGCAGGGTGTACGATCAGCCGGAGCCAGTAAGTAGACCTCAAAATACCATACAAGTTATTTGATTATGTGATATGTTAGAACAACATGTTAGTACTAGGCTAGGGATCTTCAGAAATTGCACGGTAGAATTGTTTGATTTCATGATGCTTGCTAGCCTAGGGTTTCCTTTATATGAAATTGACATCATTACTGTAGTGGCTTAGTGTATGCATCACAGTTATATATAATTAAGATCTTATAGCCAGAGAATGTTTGATTTGGCCTTATGTTCTGTTCTTGTTTGATTAGGAGCTTAGGGTAGGATTGGATATTCGAAAGTCTATAGGGTCCAACGTTATGTATGGCTAGCATACACTAGTGCCACAGGGTTGGTGGAAGTTTCATGGATAGGTGGGTTGAGTGAGGCCGGGAGGAAAGTTATGAGATGTTTATCACTCCTCTAGGGTGAGAATTGAGCGCTCGCCATGTTGTGTATTCAGTTAGGGCATTGTGATGATGCTTGAGGCTAATATGGGTAGGTGTGGAAGGTAGTATGGGCTCGTACTACTGAAAGCACAGGACCCATACGCATGTCAAGTAAGTCACAATCCCTAGGATTAGTGGGGAGTTGGCTCCCAACTATTTATAGGGATTATCTGATATCTTATGGTATGTTTCAGGAGGGGTTGACAGCACCTCAGCCGGTGGTGCAGATGGGTACAGAGGAGTTGGATGCCAGGATTTGAGAGATCCTACATGATGAGGTTGTTGCTGCATTCCGAAGATGTTCGGGTCGATTAAGACCGTCATGGTGGAGTATTTTGGTGAGTGCTACGTAGCCCTTGCAGAGACAGCCACCGCAACAGCTGCATCAACTGTATTAGCGACACAGGGAGGAGTTGGTAGAGGTTTTCAGTACAGGGAGTTCGATAACACGAAGCCCCTACTTTTGATGGGACGCAGGATCCCATCAAGGCTATGAGATGGATTTCAGATGTCGAGGGGTGTTTTTTCACTTGCTCATGTCCTGCTAACCAGAAGGTCAGGTGTGCTCTGAACCTGCTTAGGTCTAGGGACAAAGACTGGTGGAGACTGGCGACTGGGTCGTACGCTGATGATCAGAGAGCTATGGTTACCTGGGAGCAGTTCAGAGACATGCTCCGCGCCCGTTACATCCCACGGGTTGAGTGGGAGCGGTTGGCACAGGAGTTTCTGAGTTTGAGACAGGATGGGGAGTCGGTGACGGAGATCACCCGTATGTTCACTGAGCGGACGATGTTCTACCTAGAGTTTGCTTCCGAGCAGTCTCAGATCACCTGTTATCTGAGTATGCTCAAGATTGATATCCGACAGTTTGTATCTACCCAGCGATGTGATACTCTTCTGGAGTTACAGGAGGCCACTAGACGGCGGGAGTTAGAGATTGAGCTGCAGCTGAGGGAGCAGCGGCCGGACCCGACACAGTCACAGTCGGCACCAAAGCGGTCAAAAACCGCTGATTTGAGGCCTGGGAGTCAGCAGAGCCACTCTTTTGGAAAGTGTGGAAGGGTTCATTCTGGGATTTGTCGAGCCAGTAGTGGGTGCCACAGGTGTGGCAAGGAGGGGCATTATGCAAAGGATTGTCGCCAGTCCGCTCCGATACCGAGTATGAAGTTATGTTACAATTGTGATCAGGTTGGCCATTTGAAGGCCAACTGCCTGTTACTCGCCGCCAAACCGACGCAGGCTACTTTGAGGATCACGGATGGGAGACCGGTCAAGGTAGAGCCTCCGAAGGCTCAGGGTCGTGCTTTCCAGCTTCTAGCGGAGGAGCCCCGAGCAGCATCAGATGTGGTTGCCGGTATGTTTCTATCCTTTATCTCATTTTCTATATCTGTTGTATGCTTATCTGTTGTACCTGTGATTAGGTGCGTTTTTAGTGAACTCTTTGCCTGCTTTGGTCTTATTTGACTCGGGGGCGAGTCGGTCCTTCGTATCTCAGTCTTTTAGTAGGGAGTTCAGTGCGCCAGCGGGCGAGTTAGGGTGTCCGTTGCGAGTATCTATCGCCAATGAACACAGGGTTTCTGCTTCTTCAGTATATCGAGGGTGTGAGTTGGAGATTTTCGGGGTGTCCTTTCCGGTAGATTTGATTCTGATCCCCATGGGGGAGGCGTGCGTGATTGTAGGCATGGATTGGCTCAGTCGGTTCGGTGCCATGATCGACTGTGAGGGGCAGCGAGTAGTAGTTCGAACCCTAAGTGGGGGAGAACTGGTGATATATGGTGAGGGCACCATAGTGGGATCAGGGTTTTGTTCAGCTACCAGGGCTCGGCAGTACATTCAGCACGGTTGTGCGGGTTATCTAGCGTTTGTGGTAGATACACGAGTTAGGGATCAGATTTCAGTTTCCGATGTATCGGTGGTCAGGGAGTTTGCGGATGTGTTTCCGAAGGAGTTGCCAAGGATACCTCCGGAGAGGCAGGTCGAGTTTAGGATCGACCTGGTGCCAGGTGCGGCCCCTATCACTAAGGCTCCATACCGATTGGCACCACCAGAGATGCAGGAGCTGTCGTCGCAGCCACAAGAACTGTTGGGCAAGCAATTCATTCGACCTAGCAGTTCTCCATGGGGAACGCCGATTCTTTTTGTCCGGAAGAAGGATGGTTCACACCAGATGTGTATTGATTACCGAGAATTGAATATGTTAACGGTGAAGAACCGTTACCCACTCCTGAGGATAGACGATCTCTTCGATCAGTTGCAGGGTGCATATTGGTTTTCCAAGATAAACTTGAGGTCTGGGTATCATCAGGTCAGGTTCAGAGAGGAGGACGTGGAGAAGACCGTGTTCTGAACTCGTTATGGACATTATGAGTTTGTGGTGATGCCGTTTGGGCTCACCAACGCGCCAACGGTGTTTATGGACCTGATTAATCAGGTCTGCAGACCGATGCTTGATCGCTCGGTCATAGTGTTTATAGATAATATCTTGGTGTATTCCAAGACCCGAGAGCAGCATGAGGAGCATCTGCGAGAGTTGTTGGGAGTTCTGAGACGAGAACGCCTGTACGCCAAGTTCTCGAAGTGCGAGTTCTGGTTACGAGAGGTCCAGTTCCTCGGGCATCTCATCAACCAAGAGGGGATTTTGGTCGATCCGGCCAAAATCGAGGCGGTTATGCAGTGGAAGATTCCGAAATCTCCCTCAGATATTAGGAGTTTTCTGCGATTGGCAAGGTACTACTGGAGGTTCATACGGGATTTCTCCAAGATTGCAGTACCCCTCACTCATCTGACGAGGAAGGGGGTGGATTTCCGATGGGGCCCCGAGTAGTAGAGGGCGTTTAAGACCCTCCGTCAGTGTTTGTGTGAGGCGCTAGTCTTGACACTCCCGGAGGGAGTTAAGGATTTTGTGGTGTTCTGGGATGCGTCCATCACATGTTTAGGGGCGGTCCTCATGCAGAGAAGACGAGTGATAGCCTACGCATCGTGGCAGCTGAAGCCGCAGAGGCAAGATACCCTACGCATGACTTGGAGCTGGGGGTGGTGGTGTTCGCCTCAAGATATGGAGACATTACCTCTATGGGGTCCACTGTACCATTTATACGGATCACAAGAGCTTGAGATATATCATGGATCAGCCGAACCTGAACATGAGGAAGTGTAGGTGGCTGGATGTAGTCAAGGACTACGATTGCGAGATCCTTTACCATCCTGGTAAAGCGAATGTGGTTCTGGATGCCTTGAGCCGCAAGACATCCGGGTCTTCCACTCCCGTGGTATGTATAAGAATAGCAGTGGATTCTTCGCTTGTGAGTTAGATCAGTGATGCCCAGGTGGAGGGCATGCGACCGGAGAATTGGAAGCTGGAAAGGATCAAGGGCGAGAATACCCGGTTCGTGCGGGATAGTCGGGGACTATTGACCCGATGTGGTCGGGTTTGGGTTCCGATGTCGGGTGGGGTTAGGCAGACGGTTATGGAGGAGGCTCATAAGTCTCATTTCTCTATTCACCCAGGGGCCACCAAGATGTACCGGGAATTGAGTTTGAACTATTGGTGGCCGTGTATGAAGCGAGAGATCGCTTGGTACGTCGAGAGGTGCTTGACCTGTAGGATGGTCAAGGCCGAGCATCAGAGGCCGCATGGAAAACTGCAGCCTCTAGAGATTCCCATGTGGAAATGGGAGTAGATCACGATGGATTTTATTACCAAGTTGCCGAGAACGGCGAATGGGTTTGATGCTATATGGGTCATCGTGGATCGATTGACCAAGAGTTCCCATTTCTTGGCTCTACGGGAGAGCTCATCAATCGAGAAATTGGCCGAAGTGTACATTCGCGAGATCGAATCTCGCCATGGGGTTCCCGTTTCCATTGTCTCTGATCGGGATGTCAGGTTTACCTCCCGCTTCTGGCAAAAGTTTCACGAGGAGTTGGGCACACGGTTGCATTTCAGCATAGCATTCCACCCGCAGCCAGATGGCTAGAGCGAGCAAACTATTCAGACCCTCGAGGACATGTTGAGGGCGTGTGTCATTGATTTCGGTGGGAGTTGGGATTCTCACCTACCGCTTGCAGAGTTCGCCTACAACAACAACTATCATTCTGGCCTTGGCGCCCCGCCATTTAAGTTGTTGTACGGGTGGAGATGTCGCACCCCGGTTTGTTGGGGCAAGGTTGGCCACAGGGTGATGAGTAGGATGGAGGTGGTCTTGCTGACTACCGAGAAAATTCAGCAGATTAGGCAGCGGCTGCAGACCGATCAGAGTCGGCAGAAGAGTTACGCCGACCGGCGCCACTCCGAGTTAGAGTTTCAGGTCGGTGACATGGTACTCCTGAAGGTCTCGCCCTGGAAAGGCGTGATCTGCTTCAGGAAGAAGGGAAAATTAGGTCCCCGGTATATTGGGCCATTCAGGATCATTGCCAGGGTTGGCAAGGTAGCTTACCGACTAGAGCTACCGGAGGAGCTTAGTCGGATACACAACACTTTCCACATTTCGCAGTTGCGAAAGTGCATTAGGGATCATGAGGAGGTGGTGCCACTGGATGATAGTCAGGTTGATGAACGCCTGAATTACGTAGAGAGGCCTATGGCCAAACTGGAGAAGAAGATGAAGATTCTGAGGAATAAGGAGATACCTTTTGTGAAAGTTCAGTGGGAGCATCGGAGGGGGTCCGAGTGGACGTGGTAGACGGAGGTAGAAATGCGGGAGCATTACCCAGAGTTATTTGTTGCAGCAGACTTCGAGGACGAAGTGTAGTTCAAGTGGGGGAGAATTGTAACGCCCCGATTTTCAAGTATCGACTTAGTGTGTGAGTTCTTGATTTCAAGGGCTACTCGACGAGTTGATTGTCCTACTCGTCGAGTAGCAGCGGGTTGGCCACGTATTTTAATGAGCTACTCGCCGAGTTCAAGAAGGGACTCGACGAGTAGGAGCTGGTAGATGAAACCCTAAATCTCGGGGCTTCGCACCCTATTTAAAGGATCATTGGCCTCCCCCATCCTTCCCTTACTGCCCTTTGTCCCTCTCAAGCCCTAAATCGTGTGTGTGTGTGTGTTCTTTTGTTGTGTTCAAGCTTGGAGGACGAACTTTGAAGAAGGAAACACTTGGGGAAGCAAGGAAATCAAGCCTAGGAACTCGTGGGGAGCTAAGAGGTTCATCAGTTGTCACTCCCTGGAAGGTATTAAGCTGTTCCTTTAGCTCATCTCTCTTTTGACCTCTTTTGGTTGGGTTTTATGAAAGGCTCCCCATGTTTAAGCTAAGATCTGAAGTTCTAACTTCAGATCTGGACTCCCTTTGACCTCTAGATCCATAAAGTCATCAGCCTTGCCTGGTAGGAGCCTTCCCTCCAGTGTGAGACTTCATTGTAAGCTTAGTTTTGCCATTTAAGGGTCTTAAAGCCTTGCATGCATGTAAAGTTTGTGACTTTACGTGATAAACATGCCCTAGAAGCTTGGATCTGTAATTTGGAGCCTTGCCATGGCTTTAAAAGCATCGGCATGGATGAAGGTCTGCAAGGACTCAGCGAGTTGGATGAACAACTCCGTGAGCCCGTTGAAGATAGCCATAAACTCGACGAGTTGGATGAACAACTCGGCGAGTCTGTTGAAGATTTCCTTGGAATTGGCGAGTCGTTCGAAGACTCGACGAGTCGGCTAGGGTTTCTCCCAATTCTTGGACAGAGGAACTCGACGAGTTAAAAGGGAACTCGACAAGCCAATCAGGGATTTCACGACTTCTCGAGTTTAGGAAGGACTCGATGAGTCGGTGAACTGCACACGACGAGTCGAGTCACCAAGGACTATGGACTTTGACTTAGACCAAGGGTTGAACAGTTGACTTCTGAGGGTGTTCTGGTATTTTGGAGACTTATGAAAAGGGTTTTATGGTAACTATAGGTGGTGAAGTTCGTGTTGGTGATCCAGGAGTCGAGCTTTCTAGTTTCAGACGACAGTTGCAAGGTGAGTTATCCTCGCTATACTAAGGGGTCTAAGGCACCTAGGACGGTCCATTGGATACGTTATCCTAGTAGTGTTAGATGTTGAGTACGAGTTAGTGTTTCATGCTAGTGGTTATGCCAGTTAGGTAGATATGTAGGACTACCTGTGACGTTATGTGATTATTGCATGCTCAGTGGTTACGTTATGTATTTGTTATATGGGATGGGTTGAGGTTGTACTCCTTCGTGCGGTAGCCAAAAAACCCTAGGAGCATTCCAGTTACGAGCTAATGGAGACTCGTACTATGGGCTCGGGAGCATTCTAGCTACGGGCTAAGGGAGACTCATACGGTGGGCTCGTGGGTATTACAGTCTATAGGGTTGTAAACCCGTTATGTGTTATTCTGTTCGGTTTGTTATGATATGTTATTGCTGACATGGTTATGTGGACTATATATGTATTAGTATTTTGGGGGTAACTCACTAAGCTTTCGGGCTTACAGTTTTAGTTTATTTTTTCAGGTACATCAGGGGATCGTGGCAAGGCGAAGGCATGATCGTACAGCTCCTCATATTATGTTCATGTTTCTGGGAGTACTCTGATAAATAATATTTTGAAAACAAAGTTGTAATATTTTGACGAACTTGACATGTTTTAAAAGTTTAAATTGGTTTGAAATTTTTGGGTGTTACAAACTCCCTGAAGGATAGCTAACAATGCACCAGGAATTCTACGTATCAACATTGGCACCATCTATATAGAACAATGCCCGATAAGCAATAGAACCTCATGCTCTCAGTCCAAATAGCCCTTCACTCCTATGAATTTGATCCCAACATTCACACGAATTACCATAACAACACCAACGGTTAGATCGACGATAGCTTCCTTATCACAACCACCTGCATTACTTTCTACTTGACCAAGTGTCCAACTAGAAGAAGAGCCGAATGACCAAGCATCAGGAAAAGGGGAAAAAGCCAGGCAAGCAATCTCAGTCACAGTGGAAACGACCAACAACTCGAGCACTAGAGGGAGAAACGTATCCAATATACCGACCAAACAAATGGCTAGGAATAACGAGCTAACAATGCAAACCTTACCACTTTTGTTTCAGCATCATCTTAATACAACAACGCTAATACAACCAAATGCACCTCCATATATACCATCGCCACCACCATTTCTATATACACACTATCAAATATATTGCCCCCCTCAACATCAACAAACCTGCACTCTGCCAACCACACCATGGGACCAAGCAATGCCAAAAATTCATCATACCGTACATGTGAAAAATAACAATGGCCAGAGAAAATTGAGTGGAAACACTAATAGCGGTTAGGTCTTGAGGTCAGACAAGTCTCCTCTAGTGAGGAACATATGCGAATATCAGCTCTCGGTAGGAGAAAATATACCAGAGATCTCAAAGTACGATGGAATAGGAGACCCTGACGACCACATTAAAATTATAGGTGGACAATGGATGCTTACTATTTAGACAAAAAATATTGGTGTATTTTCTTCCCAACTACCTTATCGATCGGGACCTATGCGGCTGTGGTACAAGATCATATCAACATAAAGCATACACAATTTTTATCAGTTAAGGGAGGAGTTTGTTTCATCCAACAAAGAATGTACTCGAAAGACACTTAAGCCATCTTAGGATGTAGACAATGAGAAGATGAATCCCTAAGCACTTTTGTTTTCCGATTCAACAAAGCTAAACTTAACACCTCAGAGAAAGCAGATAACATGGTAATCGCCACATTAACATACCAGTTACATTCATGAGCCATGTTCAAAAAGCTAGTGGGTAAAATTCTAACACTGTACTTGCACACACAATGATGCATACCCAAGACATCTCTGGTCCAAACTAACTAGGATGTAGGTATGTGATAATTCTGTGTTTATGATCCTAAGTCATTTTTCCATGATGAGGGTGAAACCCAACAAACCAAATCAAAAAGAAATTAACGGTGGACAGTTTATTGTTCAAGATTTTCACGAAACTTTATGTTTCACTATATCAATTTCAACTGTTCAAAATCTCATTTTCATTCCTTATGTGTGATCTTAATGAAATATACTAATCTCAAGTCATTTCTTCCAAATATATCCAGCTCTTTAACTTTATATGAAATGATATTTCCGTATGAACATTTTCTTGATTTAAGCCGATTTTAAAATTTTCCAAAGCTTACTTGTTGTCGATTACACTGATCACACATGAATTTTCTTACAACAATTTGCACTTATGTTAAGTTGTGAATTTATATGAAAATGAAGCCACAAATGAAGCTTATTAAAAGAGGCATTCGTTACTCCTCATTAAGTATACGATTGTAATTCATGGGAAATCACACAAAGCACTTTGGCATCTCTCTTGATAGTGAAGGAAGAATATCTTTGCCTAGGACCTTACTGCTTTTGTATCAAGTTTCGTTGATATAACTATGTCCAAAATTTTCTTAATTTGATTCTATCTTTTCTTTTGGTACACAAAAGCACTGAAATCCTCGAGGTTATGGGTAATACCAACTCAGACCAAGATTTCACAAAGTCTGGCTTATGATTTCATTTATATTCTTATTAGTGAATGAGGACCAACCTTAGTTGATGATGTCTTGGTTCCTAACGAAGCTTGTGACTGTTCACTATTATTGGGAATGACGAAGTATCCGTTGGATGTGACATTCCAGTATTTTCTTGTGGCTCAAGAAAAAGTATTGATTACTTTTAAAAGTGGTGATACATGGCAATGATGGTTCAATAACCTTATTTACATGTGGAATTGGCTATTTGGGACATTATTTGAATTTTAATTTGACACCAGTTATAAAAGACAACGTGGTCATTTAGTTTTCCTTTTCTAATTCCCAACATTTACGCAAAGTGCCCTAACCCTAATTTGTGATCAAATTCAATCTTTTTTGTTCATCATGTCTACTGGAAACACTGTTGTACACAAACGCTGATGAAATATATCATCCAAACATGAAAGTTCAATGTAACAATCTTTAATCCTTTGATCAAAGAATACCCAGACGAGTTGCAGATGTCTGTTTAAGTGATGAATGACTCTATACTTACACATTCCTTAACTACTTCTTTTGTTGTTCCAATGAAATGGTTGTCTCTTCCTGCTTTAACCGCTACATACAACAAAACAACATAAATTATCACATTTCAATTGGAATCGTAGAAGACGAAGAGGTTTAATAAGAAGCAGTTTGCTCAAATTCTCAAACTACCACCTGAAGGTCCATTCAAGGAGGTTATGATCGAACAAGTGTTTCATATGTTCAATGAAATAGGGTATCAACCTTCTCTTTCACTTGTAAGCAATTTCAAGAAATCAAGTCTTCCTAGATTATGGAATTTTTTTTTGGAATAACTCCTCGATGCCTAACTCGAAGGAGTTTTGGTCTTGATAAGGCTAAACTCAAGTTTTACTCTATTATGGTTGGTCTCTACTATAGGTTGAATGTGGATTATGCTTTGTCATTATGGGCTGAATTTTCCTCTTCAATCAAGCATTCTAAGAAGTTGACACAGGTGTCCAGTGCTCGATTATGGAGTTTGATTTTACATTAAGTTTATAGCCAATCAGGTGTTCTAATACCTAAATAGGGTGAGGTTTCCACATTCTCACAACTACACATCCCCGAGTAAACACTTGATGATCTGGCCATGTTTCCTGTTGTTGTTCGTATTCCGGATGCTATGCTTAATTTGGTACCTTTTACCACTAAGCTCTTGATTCAATACAAAGCTTCTATGGATCCAACTCCTACAGGTGTTCTTCCTAAGAGGGTTACTTTTGAAGATACATAAGGAACTTCCAAAGATTCCAAGGGTACAAAGAAGAAGTCAACTGTGAAACCTAAAGCAGTTGTGAAGGAAGTTTCAGAAAATTGTGTCTGAGAAGTCTGTCAAGGGGGTATCCAAGAAGGTTACAAAACTTGTTCCTAAGAAGTCTGTTGCAAGTGGTTTTGAGAAGGAAGTTGAAAAGGTTGTTACAGAAGGTGTAAAAAGGAATTCCTACCCAAGAGGTTATCCCTAAGAAACCTAAAAAGATCAAAATGAAATAGAAAAAGCAGGGGGTTGCAAATAAAGAATTTTCTATTGTTGATGCCCAGGAAACAAAGAAGAGAAAATATTTATAAGTCTTACATAGACTTAAGAAGTTTAAGCCCTCTACTGTTAAAAAATAATTAACCAATGTTGTGGTTGAGACTGATTATGGTAGCAAAGCCACAGAAGATGCACTGGATGGTACTTTTCATGTTTCACCCAGGAAGGATACCACTATCAAATCAAATTTTGAGGAGACAAGTATTCCTGATGTCAATGCGAACGTATCTAATACGGACACAAACATCAATTATGGTAAACTAATTATCACTTTGCTCCTTGAGAAAACAAGAGTCACACCACCTGAGGTTCCTATTTTCGAGTCCAATATGGAGGAGGGTAGAACTTCAAAATCCCTATGAACATATGTAATATGGACTCAAATGTTAACATGGGTGATGGGAGTTCGATATCGGCAATTGACACTACAATTGTTCCACCACCACCACCACAAACTTCCACAATTCCATCTACATCAATCACAATTGTTTCTCCTACATTTAAGGTGTATTAAATAAGCCTATTGCAACCTTGTTTTCATCTCAATCTACATAATCAGATATGACGAATAATGAAGATGATGAATATGATGTCATTGTAGGGTTTGCCGAATTGGAATGAAATCCTGAAGAAGATAATGTTGAAGATCATGCCATTATATCTGGTAAACAGTTCAAGATCTTAAACTCTAAACTGAATTCCATTCTTCAATTTCTGAATGTTGGTGCTGGGAAGTTGACTGTTAGTGGGTAAGAGGTCGAATACTTGTTAAATTCTCAATAGTCAAGGACTAAAACTTTAATTGATGGTGTTGATAAGTGAGTTGATGAACGGTTAGATCTTCATTCTCAAAATTTCAACTATGAAATTGAGAAGTTACAAGATGTTGCTCATGAGTGCCATGAAATTTTTAAGAAGATTGTGAACTCTTCAAAGCAGTCCAACGTGTTCAAGCTTAATGAGCTTCATAATATGTTATCTCAAGAGATAACAAAACTGGATAAGTTTTGTGAAAAGGTTAAAGACAATGTTGAGATTTTGATTGGATTTACTCGCACTGTGATCGAAGATATTCGAACCTTTAACAAAGATTACTCAAAAGGTCTAACAGAGAAAAAGGAAGTGGATAGTCAAGTGTTCACGAAAATAAAGAATTCTCTTACTAGATTTTAAGAGTGCTTATTGAATTTTGATATTTCTACATCAAATTTGATTATCCAAGATTAGATTACTTCCATGGTTTCTTATGTGGAATCGTGCTTTAAGGCTAAAATGGTGCCAATTCTTGATCTGTCCCATCGCCTTCCAACTAATGCTCCACGTTTTGTGAATGTGTCGCAAAGTGGAGAAAGGGGGTTGGTTTGTCAAAGGCTATTTGATAAGAGAAAGGGAAAGTGTGGGAAGGGTTATT
This sequence comes from Lactuca sativa, assembly GCF_002870075.4. Lineage (NCBI taxonomy): Eukaryota > Viridiplantae > Streptophyta > Magnoliopsida > Asterales > Asteraceae > Lactuca > Lactuca sativa. Next base: position 82,066,198 of record NC_056630.2, on the reverse strand, counting down.
TCTACTTAATTACCAACTTCGTTACTAATTAAACCAATTGTGACAACATCAACAACAACATCGACTGCTCCAAGTATTAATGTCGATTTATCCAACTTCAAACCAATAAAGGATTGAGTATTGGAGAAGGAGAATCAAGATTAGCAACTGAAAAACCTGTAACAACATCTACTCCTAGAGAAAATGGCAAGGGTATAAATGTGGAACTTTCAAAGGAAGAAAAGAAGAAATTTTAGGAGTTAGAGATGGAGAAACCGAGACAGTTGAATAGCATCATGAGTTAAAGGGTGAATGATCAACCAACACTTAACAAGGGTGATCCCAATAAAGTCTGGTGTTACGAAACAATAGAGACTGTTGTTCTTGATGGTGTGTATGAGTTTATAAAAAACTGAAAGAAGAGCTATGCTATTGAAAATACAAACTTCAATCAACTTGATTTTCCCATAAATCATTTGATGTTCGCATTTGGTCATTTCAAAGTATCTCAAATTTATAAAGATCAAGAAGAATTCAAGAGGTTGAAAATTCATTTTCATGCTGTGTTGGGGAAGAATGAAGATGAAGTCTGGTCTCTTGTGAAGATTGAGAAAGTCTTGTCATTCGTACATGATGTTCTTTTTAAAGGCATCTTTTAGAATCACTGTTACACTATTGTGAGAGCTAAGATTGTTGTGTTCAAGTTTAGGATAGTTGATTTCCATCTGATGAATCTCGATGATCTCATCACTGTAACGAACATCTTGGGTGAGATGGATAGATCTTAAGTTAAAGAAAAGGATCAAACTTCATTTATCATTGGATATGGACAAATAAAGAGTATCATAGATTGTTACTATGCTTACTTAACAATAACATATATTGATCTTTCCATGGAAATCAACAAAAGGTCGAAAGTTCCAAAGGCCTTGTTGAAAGGAGAAATTAATATTAAAGATTATGAAGATGGAGAGATCAAACATCAACCACTAGGAGACGTATTCCAAGGGAAGAATAGTTAAGAAGGAAATAAGACATTTCTCGTCCGTACTGAAGATACACAAACTCACATCTGTCAAGTATCTTGCTTTGCATAAACAACTATAAGAAAAATGAGAATGAAGACAGAGTGGAGATCTGAAATATCATCTTATGGTAAATGGAGATAAGGAAAGTTTTGGTGTAGACGATGAAGGCACTTCCCTGATTTTGAAGGTTTGTCATTGATCACAAAGGGGGAGAATGAATGTAGAGTCTATATTTTTTTATGAGATGATAAACCTTAGTGAGAGTATTAATTGGGAATCGTCTGTAAATAACGAAGGTCTTCATGACTTCATTATCTAATGTACTTACTAGGCACTTAAGTGGTTCGTACTTTGATGTTGATTCCTAATATTTTTTTGGTTTCGTGAGTTCCTTATAAATAGGGTAAGTACTGTTGAGAGTAAAATGATATTTGTCACACTTGTACTCATAAACTTTCTCTGTACTCATTATGGAATATATGTTAGCTGAAACCATATCTTATTTAGATCTTTGTGTTCTTTAATTACTTTCATTTACTACTGATTGATTAAAACATAAATCAAAACATCCTTTCAACAACCTGTCTCCCACTTTTGCAATACCCCTTGATAGAGCCCACTTCACAGTTTCATTCAACTTTTGCACCTGACCATCCAACCCCATTATACTTTCCCTGCGAATTCATGTTCTTTAAGGAAGAAGCATTAAGATCACCCTTTAACTTATGCACACCTTGTTCTAATATATCAATCTTGTCCAGCAAACCATCATTCTCAAAATAAAGAGATGCGAGTTTACCCTTCAACAAAGCAATTTTGTCTCCCAATTGAGCATAACTTGCCAACATGCTCTCCAAAATAGCTTTTTCTCCATGTTATGACACTAACTCACCCCGTACCTCATTCAATTCCGCTTTCAGAACCATTCTACCACCCAATGATATTTTTTCCAACTCAGTGACCTATCAAGAAGACCTACATATTGGTCACGAAAAACTTGGACATTATGAGATACAAATCATGAGAAAGCGATGAAAGGATTCACAAGGTTTAACACCCTTTTAAATTCATCTTGAAAGCTACGATTTTCCCGATGAAGTGCTTCATTCTCATCCAACCAAGGCACAACCTCATGAACCAACACCATGTTTTCCATAAGTTTGATTTTGAACATGTCTTGAGTATGCTCCATGATCCTTCTCTCCACTCTTAACCTAGTTCCATGGGAGGAAAAATAATCGAAGAAGGAGATAGCTATTTTCAGATCAAGTAAGGTTTGATCTCGCCTATACTCCCAAGCGGGAATATAGATGGGGCCATAGGGTTGTGGAGCATTTGTATCTCGGGGAGGGTTTGTCAATTTTAACTGCTCAATGTAATATGAAGAACGATTAACACCTAAACTATCAAAAATGATCAAAACACAGATGGGCCCAAGGAGCGAGACATTTTCACAACTCTACCCCCACTACTGCCTTCTCCACCAGAAAAATCGGATGCAAGAGCGGCGAATGCAATCAAACCCCTATCTCTTTTCCTACGAAATACATGCTCCCCTTCACTCCCATCGTTCATGTCATCATCATCATCATCATCATCATCATCGTCATCGTCATCGTCATCATTATCATCATCATCACCATCATCATTCACCAAGATCAAGCCAGTAGCAACATTAGGGGTACTCTCAACAATATCATTATCAATAGAATCATGGACCCTAACAAAAAACACTATTTCTTACTCATCATCCTCTTAATCTCCTATGTTACTACCTTCATTCTCACTATCATTAAAGTTATCATCAAATATAGGCAACTCAAAGTCGCCATATGTAACACCCGTCTGCCAGAATGGATCAGTGCATGGCATAAAGGAGTCAAAGGCATGGTTTTATAGGAAAACCATGTGTCACAAAGTGATAAGGAGGATGTGACGACGTAACATACAAAGTATAGAAATGCGTTTTCGGATGGATGTCACGACGTGACAAGTGTATGGTTACGACGTGGCGATATATGAGCTTACCATTTGTGAGCATCATTTCCAGCCTCTATCACCATCAAGAACCTTGAAGCAAACCCTAATACAATCTTCTCCATATATGAGCTTACCATTTGTGATTTGGAGCATTTGTAAGGAAGAGGAAAGCCCTTGTAGTGTAGAGAGCACCTTGGCAATCTTGGAGACTTCTTTTTAGCATCTTCTGGACCATTGTGAGTGAGAAAGTTCCAATATTTATGCTTTAGGTTGATAGATCTATGATTTGTGTCCCTTTTTAGCCTCTTTTGGGGAGGTTTGGGTGGAAGGATTCCATAAAATTAGCAACTTTATGGATCCTTGAGGTCCCTTGAAGGTTATGTATGTTGGATCTGAAGTTTGGCTAAGTTTTGAATATATACATGTGATTGATGGATTAGGTGTCTAAGCCAATAACTAAATTGGTATATACATGAATTACTAACAAAGTCCTTTTGGGTTGTCCTCAAACCTGGTAATTGAATATGATGACTTTTAGAGAGGAAGAGATAGATTTATTGATTTATTATATGATTAATAAATATAAATAAATGAATTTATTAATATTTTATGAGAATAATACATTAATTAAAATTAGTATTATTTAATTAAGAATTAATCAGAAATTAATTGGAATTGATTTTGGGATTAATTAGATTAACTGAAAGTGCAAGGACCTAAGTTGTAGTTGTTCAATCATTGAACAAGAAAGAGATTCTAGAATAGTCCTAGGATGGCCGAAAATTATAGGCTTCCTTAGGGTTCTAGAATATGCCTGAGAGATAATTAGGAAACTAGATAAATACTTGATTTAAGATATTTTAATCAAGTAAGGGTTACCAGGGATTCCTAATGTAACTATAAAAGGGACCTTAGGGTTAGAAATTTTGGCTACTCCTTCTGATCAAGAGATAGCCAAAATTCACCTCTCATCCTTTCTCCTAAGAATATTTCCTAGTTGCTAGGGTTTGGGTGTGAACCATCAGAGGCACGATATTTCTAGTGCTAGCTTCCAAGGTTTTTCAAGAAAGATTGTTTGATTATTTACTATAACAATCAAAATGTATGTAATCCTCTATGAGTTTTGAAATTAGCTTGGGTTATAGGTTTCTTGTTGTTCAATAGAATGTTACTTCAGTAGTGTTATGACTAGATCTAATAGGTTGCATGTACCCTTAAGTGTATAAGGATTTATCTGCATTATTGCATGTAAAACTGATATGGGCATATTAAATCATATAATTCATGCATTATCTTAATATTTTATGTTGTATTTGTTCCATTTATTGAACAAAAGATACTTAATTAGCTTAAAATTTCATTTTCAGCAACAAAGACATGCTCGGAAAGAAAAGGAAGCGGAATTAGCAATTGGAAGCTTGGATGTTGGCTTTTGAAGAAGAAGATGAAAATACAGAAGAACACGATGTGTTATCCTTAAACACAACGTGTGGAGATGGAAAATCCCGATGTAATAGTGTCTTGCCATACACGCATTTTTAATGAAGAGCACGACGTGTTGGGTCCTTAAACACGACGTGTTGCACCATTTTTCAGAATCTATTTAAAGATCGTTTCTGTTCAAAACCCTAACACATGCTGGAGGTTTTTACGACTTTTGGAGGCCAGAGACATCCCTAGGAGCTGTGGATTTCAGTATTCGACCAGAAGCTTTGAGTTGAAGAGATCTAAGGAAAAAATCATTAGTAACTTACTTAATTCCTTTGTTTACACCATGTTTGCATTGATGAATTTGGTTTTTATTATTGTTTCTGCTAAAGTCATGGGCTAAACACCTTACTTTCGTTTAGAGTAGAGGATCTTATGATTATGGTTTGATTTAGTGGTTTTAGATTATATTGATTTAATTATCTATCATGTTAAGCTTGTTAAAAAAACCTTATGTGTTAATGATAATTATTTTCAGTTGATTACTAAGTAAATTGAGATTTTATGAACATCTTCTTGATTGCTTGCCTCTTATGATTTTATGAAAACAAGATTATGAGCCTAGTGTTGTGAACATTGATAAGTTAAAACTAACTTGAAGATCGATTAGATCTATAAAACAGGTAAAGAAATAAACGAATAAACAGCAAGAACACAAGAATGGATCAAAAGATGTCGAATGATTAATAAACAATCCTCAGAAGAGCTCGATAAAGAACTTCTACTGTAGAGGATTTAGGGTTTACAAGAACGATGAAGAAAATCTGTAAAGCTGTCGTAATTGCTATCAATCGTTTTACTAATATGCATGCAAGCACATTATTATATACTAAACCCTATCAGCTCACGGTTGGACAGGCCCAAACCGGAGTACAAAACATGGACTATTAACCGAGCCCAATAGACGCAATACATTAAAAACGCTACGCTATGCTACCCAACAATCTCCCCCTTTGCGTCAAATTGGAGCGAGATCACTTTGTCTTCTTACTTGGGCCAGCAGCAGCAGGAACCTTCTTCTTTACAGTCTCAAACAGACGAGAGATAAGCGCGAGGATTGTTTGTCTGAATCGGATGTACCACTGAATCATATCATCAAAATACTTGATATCATCCGCTGTATTTTCTTTACACCTGTGGATGATCCCCAGCACATGCTCAAGACAAGCAGTGGTATAAAGATGTTTATCAGCTAAGGCAAAGAGACATTTATGTCCTTCACTCCTAGTGAACATGACCGAGTTTCGTCTGGGGTCAATTTTTCCCATCTTCATCTGGTTTAGATCACTGGCCGAGCCAACAGGAGTGATCTTCGGTTTCTTCTTGAAGATAGTTGCAATCTCCTGATCCATCAGGGCGACCTCCATGATATAGCACACCAACATCCTCTTGAGATGGTCAATGATCGGACCATATTCAGCTTCATTAGTCAGAAGAATGTTGTGTAGAACGATCCAATCATGGGGGTTGAGGTTCGGTAGATCTGCTAAAGAGATGGCATGTTCTGTTTTTGCAGACCCTCTGAGCACTTTGAACCGAACGTTGATAAATCTCCCTTCAGTATATGGCTTCAGAACCCGAACGTTGATGATCTTCTGAGCGCTCCAAGTTTTGTACTGGGGTTGAGCGGCCTTCAGATAGAACTCAATCAATTCCCGGTCAACCTCCGGATGAGGATGAGGGAACTCAGCAACGTTGGCGAAGGTATGAAAGATGAACGCCTTTCGGGTTAAGGGCATGTCGAACTGAGAGTCGACGGAGTTGTAACAGTCAAAGGAGATTACCGGTTCAAGCCATAAGATACTTGGAGTATCGATTGCCTCCTTTATCATCCTCTCTCGAGTCCAAGCAGGGAAAAGAGTCTTCCTACTCTCGAGAAGGTCGTGGGCTTCTTTCTGTTTGCGCTCAGCTTCTTCAGCTTCTCTCACCACACGAACATTATCATCTTCAACATTGCGATGACTTTTGCGTTTCAGCAAGTCGGCAATGGTTTCTTGATCATCTTCCTCTTCATCCTCAGCAAGTTTCTTGCCTTTGTGCTTCACACCCGAACCAGAGGCTTGGCCTGTAGGAGGAGGTTCGGTTGTGTGAGTTGCCTTTGAGGAATGAGGTGGTTGCGATCCGGACTCCTTTTCTCCCCCTTGTTTCGGAGTGGACACGAAACTGGGTAGCCCTTCAATTTTACTTAGCAGATCCAGGGCAGGAGCGAGTTTCTCTGCAAGGGTACGCCTCACAGAATGGTTCAGGATCGGATCGTGCGCTTCAAGGATGTTGGATATAGCTGAGTGTACATCCGAAACACACGTCATGATTACCTCCCGTTCGGATCGAAGAGCGTCAAGTTGTTGTTGAGAATTGGAGAGTTGAGCACTCTTGACCTTTAGGGAAGTGGTCTTCTTTGCTAGAACATCCATCAACGAGTTCTCAGCAGCTAGGTCCTCTTGGAGTTTAGAGAGGCGCTCGTCAATAGAGCCACGAAGGGCAGAGTTGTCGTCTGTCATAGATTGACGAAGTGTGGCAAAGGACTTCAACTCTGTAGAGACAAACGTGGCCAACTATTGAAAAATTGGTTCCAACGTTGTCTTGGTAGCAGAGGCACTCTCCTGCAAAGATTGTAACAGGGTAGAGGCGTCAGAGAATAGTTTATCGACTTTTTCGGTCACAACCTCACAAGCTTTCGTCGAGGCATCTATGACGGCGGTGGCAGAAGCGACCGAATCTTGCTGAGCCCTACAGAAGGCAGCAACAATCTTCTGAAGAGCGGCTTCAGAGAGAGATGATTGAGAGTTGGAGGAAGAAGCAATGAGCAAGTCGATCTTCTCATGGAGCTCCTTAAGGTGCTTCTTTGTTACCGGAGCATCCTCTTTATCGTCTCTTTGCACTTGAAACGGACTGTAATAGACCGAATCAAATGTCATGTGTTCCCCGCCTAGGAAAGGGTTATCTCCGTCAAAGGCATGACCGAGAGATGGTGGTGGTGGTGAAGCTGGGGGTGTTGTGGTATGAGTAGGTTCAGATTGAGTTTGAGCAGGAGTAGGTTCGGGTTGTGTTTGAGTGGGGGTAGGTTCGGGTGCTGTTTGGGTTTCGGTTGTGTGACTGGGTTCGGTTGCTGGCGGAGGTTCGGTTGCATCGGTATGAACCCCCGTATCAGATACGTTGGTTGTAACCTTTGCAGTAGATGTTGTTGTTGCATCGGTGAAAATGGGTGGTGGCATAGGGAATGAGGTTTTTGGAATGTTGGTAAAGGGGTTTATGGTGGGAATGGAAGTAGGAATTGTTTGAGTAGGAGAGGGAAGTGGAGAGGTATGGATTTGCATATCAGGGGTAGGTGATCTGGGTGGTGTGTTTCCCCTTGGAGGTGTGTTGCCTCTTGGAGAGTCGTCCGAATCCGAACTCTCACCCTCCGACTCACTTGAATAGGAAGCGATAATCAGCTTTCGCTTCGGTTGAGTCTTTCGCCTCTTCTGCTGCGGGGACTGAGCAGCTTTAGTAGCTTTCCTCTTTTTAGGAGAAGTGCGTTTAGCCCCTTTCGCCACCTGTTTGCCTTTATCTGTCTTTTTGCCTTTCGGAGCAGGCTTATCGTCATCGTGAATGGACTTTAGCATCTCCGGCATGAGATCCCTCGGACCAGACTTCTTGAACTCCTTGTAGGTCCGGATGATCCTGCTGTCAGCTGGAACATCAGTGTACATGTTCTCTGGAATGGAACCATTGAAAGGGAATTTCGAAGCATCTGAAACGATGATCTTCGTGGTATGGAATGTACCAATCGAAGACATCGGTGCGCCGGCAACAGTGGGGACATTGTTCTTATCCATCACCCACTTAGTAATAAGGGTCCAAAACCTTGCATACGACACCTCAGAATGTCGTGAAGAAGAAGATAAACTCTGGATGAGTTGTTGCCAGAGAACCAACCCATAGTCGACGTTGACGCCGTTGTAAACTCCGTACAGAATGGATAGGAATAGTCGACTGGAGCCATCTGAACCTGAGCTCCTTTATGAAAGACCCTTGAAAAGCACAGTGAACATCCCGTTCCACTGTGGAGATAAACATGACTTTTTGAACTTTGCGACGGAGGTGAGCGCCTCCGTGTACCCCATATTGTAGAACATATTGAAGAGGTGCCCCATCGGAATTGTTTCCGGATTAACCCTTGAAGGGTCAGCTTCAAACCCTAGCAGTGAGCCAAATCGTTGCTTGGAAATGGAGGCTTTGTGATGAGCAACTTCGAAGAAGATCCTGTCAACGACTTTATCGTAGTGTGCCGTCGCGTAGATCTGTGAGAGGAACTCCAATTGCACTGATTCTGCCCTTGAAAGTGCAGGTGAAATTTGCGAATACTTCAAACATTCGATGACAGGAACCATGTAGGAGTCATATACGTGAGGGGTTAAGTCAATGATGAGATACTGTTGAGGGCGAATGGGCAGGATGTGAGAGGTAGCGTGAACGGAGGATGAATCTGCCATTGTTGAAGAGAGGGAAGAAGATGATGAACAGTAAGGGCTCAGGAAATTCTTCTGCTCTGGGAATTTTGATTGCAGTAAAGAGGTAAATGGTAGATGCTAACGCCTTTTTATACTGGGGTTAAGGAGAGAGAAGGATCTTCCCAAATCATCTATCGAAATACCAAGAGTTTTTCGGAGTGACTGATGCGTGACAGTTGTGGAACCGATGATCATGCATGAGAGAGAGTGTCAGATTCCGAAGAACACGCCTCCCGTCAAGCGCCGTTTCTGATAAACCGTTTCAAATTCACACGCGTCTGCGACGCCAGTTAGAGATTAGACGCTTCAAATTCGCACGCTTTCCCTGTTCCGCCGTTTGAAATCAAATCAATTAATCTCCCGCCTGAGTCAACAACTTTTCATCTTATCCCTTTAACATGTAATGGCATCTTTTGAATAACACGCCCATGTGGATTAATATTGACCACATCTTATAATTAATTACCAATCCAAAGAAAAAGCCTGTAATTATTAGTACCAGAATTTTGGGAAATCAAAGATTTTCGTGCGAAGGGTGTAAAAAGAGAAGAAATAAAACAAATCTTTTTAGGAATGATTGTGATGTCAATAAAGACACGAAACAAATGATCCCGGGCACGAATCTCTTCCTTCAAAGTCAAGAGAGACCTTAAAGTGTTAGTGTGGTTTCCCGTTGAATAACGATCAAACACTTATTAAGAAGTGTTGAAAGGCTTCTTTTAATTAGTCTCCTTAGGGTGGCTTTAGCTTTGATTCAACAGTCCTAATCTTGAAATAAGATAGAAAGTGAACAAAGTACTTGTGAGACCGGTGTAGTCTGTTGAACAAGTAGGTAGGAAATGATTTTAAAGTGGCTTGGAAAATATAAAATCTCAAAAAAAAATAAAACTGGATCCCAAGGGAAGAAATGTTATGGTGTTTAACAATTTCATAGGAATCACACAAAAGAAAAACTTGAGATTTCATGAGGATACGTCCGTCAATTCATTAGTGAAAACTTGAGCAAATTAATTGTTCACTGTCAATTCAGATTTGGTATTGAATTTTGGGTTTCACTCAGCTCGTAGTGGCACGAAACTAAGATCATAAACACAGTTTTTGAGTAACCATAAACCTCAGTGGTAATTTCTGAGAGTCTCAAGGGTTACGTTGATGAAACGAATTTAATGGAGAAATGTAATGGAGATGGTGTAAGAAAGAAAAGTACCTCTGCTGTGAAAAGTAGGACCAAGCAGAAAACTCTTATCTCATGTGAGAAGAGAGTTAGGTAGCTCATGATTAGAATAAGAGAGTAGTAGCCTAATTGGGAAGACAAGGTTTGTGTATACCAAGTCATTAAGGCTATTATTCAGAATCTGATGAGGCTTTGGGCACATACAGCAGCATGCTTCTAGGGACACTTAACTAATCCAACAAATATTTCCCCATAAACGAATGAACACACATATAAAAATTAAAGACAAAAAGCAAATGAAGAACAAAATATTTTTGGAGTTTTGATATATATAAAAAAAATGATAAATAATAAGAAAAATAAGACTAAGAAAGAAAATAAAAGATTAAAAAAAATTTTGGAAAAGAAAAGAAAAACATTGAAAAAAAAAAAACTTTGGAACCGAACCCGAGCGTTCGGTTGGTTTCGGTTGAGAAAATTTTTGAAAAACTGAACCCGAGCGTTCGGTTGGTTTCGATTTTGAAAAATTTTGAAAAACCAAACCCGAGCGTTCGGTTGGTTTCGGTTTTGAAAAATTTTGAAAACCGAACCCGAGCGTTCGGTTGGTTTCGGTTGACAAAAATTTTGAAAAACCGAACCCGAGCGTTCGGTTGGTTTCGGTTTTGAAAAATTTTGAAAAACCGAACCCGAGCGTTCGGTTGGTTTCGGTTTTGAAAATTTTTGAAAAACCGAACCCGAGCGTTCGGTTGGTTTCGGTTTTGAAAAATTTTGAAAAACCAAGGAATTTAGACTTTCAAAAAGGAAATACTTTTGACAATAAGATAAACAACTTTGTACATGAAATTTACAACCAAGAAAACTATCTTTGAAATGATGAGCGAGTGCAGATGATTCAACCGAACCCGAACGTTCGGTCTATTTCGCTTCTGACGTTTGAGTTTGAGAGGTAGTTTGTGGTACTGACTCTGATTCCATCATACCTAGCCCTTGTAGAATTTTGTTGAATGACGCTTTAGGAAGAGCTTTGGTAAAGACATCAGCCAATTGATCAGTGGTTCTAACAAAGTGTACTTCAACGTTTCCATCTTCCACATGATCTTTGATGAAGTGATACCTCAGTGCTATGTGCTTGGTCTTGGAGTGTTGCACTGGGTTATGACAGATCCTAATTGCACTTTCAAAGTCACAATATAGTGGGATCTTTTTCATATTGAGTCCATAGTCTCGAAGTTGACTCTGGATCCAAATCACTTGAGAGGTACAGGATGTAGCTGCAATGTATTCTGCTTTAGCTGTAGACAAAGACACGCATGTTTGTTTCTTTGACTGCCAGCTAACCAACTTCCCGTCAAGGAATTGGCAGCCGCCAGTGGTGCTTTTCCTGTCGAGTCCACAACCTCCAAGGTCTGCACCTGAGTAGGCTTGAACAAAGAAGCCTGAGTTGGAAGGGTACCATAGACCTAAAGAGGTAGTTCGCTTGAGATATCGTAAAATGTTCTTCACTGCAAGCATGTGAGGTTCGCGTGGGTTTGCCTGAAATCTAGCACAGTGACAAACAGAAAACATTATGTCAGACCTGCTAGCAGTGAGATACATTAGAGAGCCTATCATTTGACGATAAAGCGTAATATCAACAGCCGGTGTATCCAGGGATGGAGTGAGCTTGGTGCCGAACGCCATTGGAACTTTGACTTTTGAATCTCCCATCATGCCAAATTTTGCTAAGAGAGTCTTTGTGTAAGCTTCCTGATTAATAAAGATGCCTTCGGGTCCCTGTCTAATATTTAAACCAAGGAAAAAGTTAATTGGACCCATTGAGCTCATTTCAAATTTAGTCTCCATCAGCTTTCTGAATTCAGCTGTTAGGCTAGGATTCGTTGAGCCAAAGATGATATCATCGACATAAATTTGAACGATCATAAGGTGGTTACCTTCCTATTTACGAAAGAAGGTTGGGTCAACCAAACCTTGTTTGAATTTGGACATCTTTAAAAATTTAGTCAGCGTTTCATACCAGGCTCTCAGAGCTTGTTTCAGTCCATACACGGCTTTATCCAAAATGTAACAATGATTAGGATACTTTTCATTCACGAATCCAGGAGGTTGCTCCACATACACAGTTTCTTCGAGTTCTCCATTGAGAAATGCACACTTGACGTCCATTTGGTAGACCTCAAAGTTTTTGTGGGCAGCATAGGCTAGAAATATTCTTACTGATTCCAGCCTAGCTACAGGAGCGAAAGTCTCTTCATAGTCAATGCCTTCCTCCTGACAGTATCCTTTCACTACCAGACATGCTTTGTTCCTTATAACGTTCCCTTCCTTGTCCATTTTGTTCCTGAAGACCCATTTGAGACCAACAACCGAGGCATCTGGAGGAGTTGGAATAAGTCGCCAAACTTTGTTCCTTTCAAATTCATTCAGTTCGTCTTGCATAGCTTGAACCCAATCGGAGTGATCAAGAGCAGTGTTAACTGTCTTTGGTTCAACTTTTGATACGAATGAGTTAAACATGCAGAATTCGACTTTTGAAAACAAGGAAGTCTGTTTTGCCTTGAGTTGTGATCGAGTCAGAACTTTTTCAGATACATCACCAACAACTTGAGAGATAGGATGATATCTGGTCCATTTGGTGAGAGGATGGTAGTTTGGATCAAAGGTTGGATCTAAATTTAGCGTTTATCATTTCTTCTGGTTCGGACTGGCTTTCATAGTCGTAAGACATATCAGCATGCTCCCCCTCGATAGATGATCTTACAGGAATGTCTTGAGAATCTTGAGCTACAGTGGTTTCTTGTGGTGCTGAGTTTTCGGGCGTTGATGCACCTTCGGATGGTGAGGCACTTTCGGTTGGCGAAGTGCTTTCAGTTGGCAAAGTGCTTTCGGGAGTAGTTTGAGACCTTAGCTCCCCCCTCAACTTGTGAGCTCGGCTGGGATGATGATGGTGGATCCTCCCCCTCGACTGAAGCATTGGGTGATGGAGGCTCGTCAGAACTTGATCCTCCTTCATTCTTTCTCCTTGCAGTGACTTCAACACTTTGCTTCATATGATCTACCTTGTTGTCTGTTGCACTGGCTTCAGAGAGAGTGGCCTTCTCTGGTTCATCAAAAAGCTCCATGAACTTCTCGAATAGATTAGCGATCGAGGCTGTGACTTGGCCAGTTTGAGGAAAGATTTCTCCAGCTGTGTCTTCGTTGGCCTTTAGCTTTTTGACATAGCTATCATGAAAAGTCACGTAGTAAGTTTCTTCTATTTTCCTCGAACTCTTGTTTAATACCCTATACGCTTTAGAAGTGAGAGAATAGCCCAGAAATATCCCTTTGTCGGCTTTGACATCGAACTTGTTGCGGTGTTCTTTAGAATTGAAGATAAAACACCGTGAACCGAACACATGGAAAAACTTCACATTTGGCTTTCTGTGGTTGATGATCTCATATGGAGTGAGAGTGAAGCGCTTGTTGAGATATGACCTATTCTGTGTATAACAAGCAGCAGAAATAGCATCAGCCCAAAAATATAAAGGTAAGGAAGCGAAACTTAGCATGGTTCGGGCTGCTTCACATAAAGATCGGTTTCGTCTTTCGACAATTCCGTTCTGTTGAGGTGTGTAGGGAGCTGAGAAGTTGTGACTGATTCCCTTTTCTGCCAGGAATTCTTCGAATTCTCTATTTTTGAACTCCAATCCAATGTCGCTCCTGATGTTGCGAACGATCTTCTTCAGCTGTACTTCAATCTGCTTGATGAACACTTTTAGCTTGTGAGTCGCTTCAGATTTAAGCTTCAGAAAGAACACCCATGTAAAACGCGAAAAGTCATCAACAATAACAAGAATATACTTGCTACCACCGATGCTTTCGATAGATGATGGACCACACAAATCAATATGAAGTAATTCTAGTGGTTCAACAACTTTAGTGTTTATTATAGATGGATGACTTTGACGACTCTGCTTCCCCATTTCACATGCAGCACACAAATGATCTCTATCGTACTTGAGCAATGGAAGACCTCGAACATGACCTCCAGTAACAAGTTTGTTGATATCTTTAAAGTTGACATGAGAGAGTCTTCGGTGCCACAGCCAGCTTTCGTCAGATTGTGCTTTGGATAACAGGCGGATAGCTGGGTTTCCTTTGATGGGTTTGAGGTTTAGAGGAAACATTTCGCCTTTACGCTCCTATTTGAGAATAACTCTTTTCGTCTTCTTCTCAATTATTTCAGAACCCTCATCGTCGAATGAGACTTTGAGACCGGTACCTCCAACAAACTGAGATACACTGATGAGGTTGTGTTGTAGTCCTTCCACGTAGGCAACCTCCCTTATCGTGAAATCACCGTTTGTAATCATTCCATAGCCTTTTATGGTGCCGAAGGAGTTGTTCCCGAACTTGACGTTTCCACCATTTGAAAGAGACCTGTATTCCCTTAGCTCTTCCTTCTTTCCTGTCATGTGGCGCAAGCAGCCACTATCAATATACCATTCTTCGTCAAACTGCTCGTCACTGATAACCTGCAAAAATTAAGCAGATTTAGGAACCCAAAGTTTCTTGGGTCCACGTGAGCCTTTCACAGGAATAGGAATAGTAAGAGAGATGTCAACTAAATATGTTCTTTTTATTAGTGTTGTTTCATCTTTCTTATTGATGGTAAAAACTTTAATTTTATTGGGATTCGATGCTTTTGGTTTTGACTCTGGTTTAACCACTGAAACCTTCTGTTTTCCTTTTTGTTCAGCTGATGATTGAGATTTTTGAGAAGGAACAGAATGGAATTTAGGAAGAGGCGGAGAAGAGATAGAAGAGTTTGAAGAATTAGAAGAATTAGAATGAGAGAGCTTAGATTGAGATGACTTATTGGTTGAAGATTCTAGGTGACCCTTTTGCTTTTGATCATCAGTGGGACCGACCCTAGAGTTTTGATCTCTTTTGATTTCCAAACCAAACCTTTGCTTTCGGTTGATGTAGTTCTCTGAACCGAACTTCTGCTTTCGGTTGTAATCATTCTCAGAGCCATGCTTTCGGTTGGAATCATTTTCTGAACCGAACCTTTGCTTTCGGTTGATATTTTTCTCCGAACCGAACCTCTGCTTTCGGTTGTTGTTGCTCTCTTTCGATCCAACATGACTTTTCTCTGACTTTAAGTTCCTGTCTTGATGTGAGAAATAGGCATTCTGAGATTGCCAAAACTGTTTTCTTTCAGAGAGATTCTTCCTGTATCTCTGATTCCTTTTTCGTTTTTGATTTCTCATCTGCTTCGGTTGATGATGGATGTTAGCTTTCGTTTTTTATTTTTCTTTAGCTGGTTCACTCTGAACTGATGAAGATTCACTTGGGGATGTGACTTCTTTTGCAAGAATTTCTTTTTCCTGAGGAACATCTTTCGTACCACTAGTACTTGGCACATTGAAGCTATCAGGTTTATTCAAAGGTTCTGGCACATATCTGCCTTTGCTTATCCATGAAGTCCTTTTAGACAAACCTACCGTTTCATCAGCATTGTCAATGGGAGCTGACCAGAAGAACTCGTCACATCCATCAGCATTGTCTTCGTTTACAATAGCTGTGAGTTCAGCAGTCTGATGTTCGGTTACGTCTGTGACCTTGTACACTTGATTTGGAGTGGTTCTTACTTTTTGATATACTACTGCCTTCTCTGCAAGAATCGGGGACTTTTGTTGGGACATACAAGCGAACTCCACTGAATTTTCTGAAATAAGATTCTTGTGGTTTTCGGGTTCGCTCTTGAAAAATTCTGAACAGTCAACTGTATCCTCTACAGAAATTTCACTCATATTGTCGTCCTCATTAAGCTCAGATGCATTTTCAACATCAATTTTATTTTTTGAGCTCAAGTTGGCGTTTAAAGAGTCAAATTTTTGTATGGTTTCGGTTCTTAGTTTCAGTTTATCATTTTCATCCAAAAGGTTTTTAAGCATGTCCTTATGGTCCTTGGACTTAATAAAAGATTCGATTTTGTCCAGTCCATACATATACGTTGGATTAACATCCTCAGATGAAATAACACTCTCACAATTATACGCTTCAGCATCAATTTCATCCTCCTTAAACTCAAGGAAGGGTAAAATCATGCGATGAATCTTTTGTCCTATTTCACAATCCAAATGAAGCTGAGTAATATTAGTGTAAAGACGTTTGGCAATTAAACAAAAAACATTTCGCTGTTTCAAAAGCTTTAAATTGTCTCTTTGCAAATAAATGTTTTCATCTTTTATTTTGATTAATTCCAACTCCTTCAGTTCGATCCACATCCGCCGTTCCTCACTCTTCGAAGACACCCTACTTAATTGGTCAGTTAGGTTAGAATTGGTGACTCGAGTTTGAGTTAAACTACTATCTAGATGAGAGATTCTTGAATTAACACTTTTTAATTCTTTTTCATATGAGCATTGTGGGACTTTAAATGAGACAAAAACTGATTGTACCTTCTTGATCAGTTCATCAAGCTCGTTGAACTGCACGATGAGCGGTTTGGCTGTAAAGCACAAGTTCTGTTGCTCCTTCGTGTCATCATTCCCACCATCAATGTTGTTTCCCCTCATCTGAGATACGTCGGACACCATCAAGCATCTTCCTCCACTGCTCTCTTCTTTCGCCACATAAGCCTTTCCATGAGAAGGCTTCCTCACTTCATCATCTTCAAAGTCGGTTGACCAGACCTCCAGGCCACCGAACTCATCATCAGCTACCGAACCCTGCACAATTAACGCATTCATAGGAGGGTTAGCAGTAGATTTCTTCTTCCTGATTTCATCTAGCTTTTTCTGCAACAAAGCTTCTTCATCCTTTTCCTCATCCTTTTCTGCCATCTTTTTGAGGACTCAATCTTTTGCATAGTGGTTCTTTCCTCCACAATAATAGCAGCTCACTCCCGAATCTCCTTCAGCCTTCGGTTCCTTCTTTGACTCTCCAGCCTTCGATTCATCTTTGACCTTTTCAGAACTGTAACTCCCCTGCCAATTTTGGTTCTTGTTAGTGGGGAATCTCTTCTTGATGAACCACTTGGGGTTTGACACCATCATAGCATAGTCCTCAGAAGTGAGGTCATAGTCATCCAAGTTGAGATCTTCGTCCTCCATCACCGCTTTGCTTTTGGACAGGAGGGCCAACGAACCTAGGCTTGAAACCACATTTTTCTCCTGTAACACGATCTTTTCTTGAGATTTTAGGATGCCCACTAGTTTCGCCAAAGAATAGGATTTAAATTGCTCATGGGCTTTAACTGTGGACACTACAGCTCTCCACTGAGATCTGAGACCGTTCAAAAACGTAACCTTCTGCTCAATTAGCTTCCTTTCAATGTCATGTTTAATCATCTTGCTAAGAAGATGATTGAAGCAATCGAACGTTTGCGTCACAGTCTCTTCGGCTCCCTGCTTGAATTCACCAAACTCAGACAAGAGTAAGGTTTGAATGGAGTGTTCAAGATCTTCGTCTGTAGAGTATAATTCTCGTAGCCTGTCCCATATTTCTTTTGCAGTTGTGCACGAACTCACCAGTATGAAAGTATCGGATTGAAGAGCGAATCTGATTAATCTCAATGCTTTGATATTGCACTGAAATTTATCTTTTTCGTCTTGAGCAATATCTTTAACGTCTTTCAGAAGATCATTATACTCCTTTTGAGTTTTAATAATCCTTGAACTTGCTGAATAAGAAAAGGGTCCAGAGATGATTGCTTCCCAGATGAGGTATCCATTATCCTCAGATCCTATAACATAATCTTCAAAGTGATGTGCCCAGACTTCATAATCGTGGGTGTATAGGATGGGAATCTTCGTTGTTGATCCAATGTTGTTCGAAATATTAATGGGATTGGATTGCGACTCGTCCATGCTTGATCGAATAACCTGTCAAAATATCAGACTTGTAATGTAATAAATTAGGGCAAAACAATAAATATCGAGTTACGTCAATTATGGGATGACGGCTCAATAAATATCAGTAAATGCGGAATAACCCTAATCAAAACCTTTTTCACAGAAAAGAAGTGTATGATTTACACAGCCTCCTGCTCTGATACCAATTGATAAGTTAAAACTAACTTGAAGATCGATTAGATCTATAAAACAGGTAAAGAAATAAACGAATAAACAGCAAGAACACAAGAATGGATCAAAAGATGTCGAATGATTAAAAAACAATCCTCAGAAGAGCTCGATAAAGAACTTCTACTATAGAGGATTTAGGGTTTACAAGAACGATGAAGAAAATCTGTAAAGCTTTCGTAATTTCTATCAATTGTTTTACTAATATGCATGCAAGCACATTATTATATACTAAACCCTATCAGCTCACGGTTGGACAGCCCCAAACCGGAGTACAAAACATAGACTATTAACCGAGCCCAATAGACGCAATACATTAAAAACGCTACGCTATGCTACCCAACAAACATAACCTAGGGCTAACTAGAGAATAAGTAAATTAATGTGTAAGCTATCTATGATGACCAACCATATATAAGTTAATTAAACCAACCAATTTAAATAACTACTATTACAAGTCTTGCTTGATTCTAACTGAACACATGGTAAACTCTTAGTTTAATCACTTGATCACTGCTTTAATTGATTTTTTTGCTAAAGGGTTAGTAATATTGAACATCAACCTAATCAAATTAGAAATCCGTAATTAATGATATAATAATCCATTGCACTTGCCACAAAATCAACCATAGGAATATGTGAATCGAATCTAAACGGAAGTCTCTTTAATATTATTGAATCTAGTTGTGTTTTGTTTTTCTTTTAGTCATTAATTGTTCTTTGCTAAGTGTTTAAGTAATTGCTTAAGTTTCTAGTCTTTCAAAACTAGAGAAAAAACCCCTCTTTAATAGTTTTTTTAATTAGTTAACATTAGTAATACTTTAATTGTTTTTACTGTTCCTTGTGTTCGATACCTTACTTCCCTTCACTAAACTGCTAATCGATAGGTACACTACCTACTGTGTGTTTGTTTTTGTTTAAATTAGTTAGGATTAAAAGTAGTATATTTCACACGTATCAAAAACCCATCAGTGATTGTGGTTCCATTTTCATTATTTTGACCTAACATGAGTTTAGGACTTGCATTGGACATGCATGTCTATAAAGCATTGATTTTTAATATGTTTTTGGAGTAAGAAGGCCCCCTCAAAGTTGGAATGGATGTCTTATATGATTAACGGCTGAATGCATTATGTTGCCCAAATGTAGTAGTCACGACGTGACCATATGGAGGTCTCGATGCGATGATGAGGCTCGTCAACTGTTTTGGACGGATTCTATCATGGTGTGGTGGCATGATCATCATGACGTGACAATGTTTTGATCGCAGATGAGTTGTTCATAATTGGACTTTTGGATCGGGATTGAGTTCGTTAGCCACGACATGACCATGGACTGGTCACGACGTAAGTATCAACTAATGGTGATGTTGACTTGACTTTGAACTTGACCATTTACTTTTGGCATGGGTTGACTTTTGCTTAATTTAATGGTTTTAAGGTGTAGACTGAGAGGGTACTTCCTTATTTATGTTAGGTGTCTCGCAGTATCGGTCTTCTATATATGGGAGTTGTTGTGCTTAGTTGTTATCTGCGAGGCGAGTCTTCTCACTATATGTGTATGTGTGGTAGTGTATACATGCTGACCAAGTGGTCTTATTTGTTGATTGATGTTATATATGAACTGATTTCTATTAACTCTTAGACTGCTGTGATTCCATGGGATAACTGATAGTCTCAAAGGTTGTTGATAACCTGTGAGTTGAGATGTTAATCCATAGGGAATGTTGTTAGCCCACTGGGACTGTTGATAGTCCCCAAGGTTGCAGATAACCCATAGTTGTTTATATTGTTGTGTTGTATATGATACTTAGGACTGTTGATAGTTCCAGGGTTGTTGATAACCCATATTTGATTGTTATGTTGTGTTGTATGTTATATTTTGGAACTCACTAAGCTTCATACTTACAGTTGTTAATGAAAATTTTTTCAGGTACTTATTGGATTGTGAAGGCGGGAGTGTATACATACATCAATAGTTTTATGATTTGAGATGTCACATTGTCTTCTTTATAACTCTGATATCTAAATAATGGTTTACGAACAAGTGGTTTGACCTGAATGTAATTTTATTAAAATGGATTTTTGTATTATTTTAAAAGTGAAAAATGCAGCCTGGAATTTCAGATGTTACAAGTTGGTATCAGTGCCCTAGTTTGAAGGATTTAGATGAACACTCATGCGATTCCAAACTCAAACTATGGACCTAAGAGTTTTATAAACCTTTTTGGAAAATATTCATTTCAAGAGAAGATTCTCTGTGTACAGTCAGATGGAGCTCGAGAAAGTGATCTCCCAAAATATCCATACTTGCTTTATATGATGTATTTGAGTTGCTATTATATGTGTTATAATATGATGTGCATATTATTAGTTAGGCTAACGATCTACTCAGGGTTGCATGCAAGAGTGCCTTCTAGGAAAGATGGCTTTCTGTGTTTTCCATGTGAGTTGTTTGATATGAAAGATAGTGTGTATGATAAGGATCTTTATGATGCTTTATTGCATATTAGTTTTGATCGTAAAATCATACGATTCTATGATCTCACATGTACATATCGATTCCAATCTTATATAAATCGTTTTTAGGTAGAATCAAGGGTAGGATCTTAAAATAATTGGTAAGATCATAAGATCGGAGACGATATCCGATCCCACAAAAAAAAGAACGCTTGATGTATATTTTTGTTCTTTGTTGTATGCGATTTTCGTAAAACGAACTTGGCAGTGGCAGATCTCTATTATTTGTTGTATTCTTGTATGCGATAATATGCAAGTAGGGTTGTTTGCTATTTGGATTAAACCAAATTGTATAATTGGATAATTTCAATTGTACTATTTGGTTTGGATAATCGAACTGTTGGATTGGTATTCAGCAAAACCGAGTTATTATTTTGGATTTCGGATTGGATTTGATTTATAAAATAAAAACCGAATAGTCCAAAATAACCGAATAACTATTTATCATTTGTTTATTTATATATTTTTTGTTTCTAATATACTTCTTTTAAATATTTATCAAGTGTGAATTGTTTTTTTCTCAATAGATTCGAATGTATTACCAAATCAAAAACCTTAATATGTATTTCTCAAATGTTTTTATATATAGAATATTAATAAGGGATAACATATTTTCTCAACGATTATTGAAAAACTACTACACAATTTATTTTTATTTAGATTTGTCTAACATTCAAGTTATATGATTTTTAAATGTTCCGTCTCTTGAAAACCGGATTGTAAAAACGATCCAACCGAATTGTAATTTGGTTGGTTCGGGTTGTGTAACACCATATTTCGGGACGTTTCTTAATTTAGGGTTTGTGGACGAAAATACGATTATGTAAAAGCTGTGAGCTTTGAGTAAGTAAATTTTAGACCTTATTGAAGGTTGATAATGGTGGTTATGAGATCTAAGCTCTTGATTTGTGTGCTGGAACCAAAGGGTAAAAAAGGAAAAGTTAGTTTTTCGTTTGACATGTGTTAGGCCAAAAGTAACTATTTAGAATTATTGGGCTCTTCAATACCTTTACGTGCATATAATGAATGCCGAAAACGGAGTTAAAATGAACTAATTATGGATGTTTGAAGTTGAATAGGAAGTTAGGTATTCTAGTCTTCGCAGGGTGTAGGAGATCTATGTAGGGTGTAGATGCTAAATTTTTGGACGCAGGTTTAATGACCTATGCATGGCATAGGTTATGTTATGTAAGGTCTAGCCGCGACAGATCAAAACCCTAATTCTAAGGTTTTGAGCCCTATTTAAGGGCTTTAACTTCTTGGGAACCCTCTCATGAACAACCTCCATCACCAAAGATCATTCCTTCAAAAAACCTATCCTCTTTTTACTTGTTTTGAGCCTTAGAATCATGTATGAGCTTATTTCTCCATTGGAAGGTTGAATCTTGAAGAACAAGGTGGTGGAAAAGTGTATACAAGAATGGTTCAAGTATAGATCCAACAAGGTTGCTTCATTCATAGACCATGTTGGATTAGGTGTCTAAGCCCATAACTATAATTGGTATGTACTTGAATTGATAGTGGCATGGTCCTTTTGGGTTGCCTTCACACATGTAACTAGACATGATAATTAATTGAGAAAGAAGAAGAATTTATTAATTTGATTAATAAGTTGGAATTAATGATTTATTAATATGTTATGAAAATGATATATTAACTATTAATCATGTTATTAGTTAATATTTAATCATAAATTAATTTGGAATTAATTTTGGGATTAAAGAAATTAATTAATAGTGTAGGGACTAAAAGTGCAATTACTCAATAGTTGAGCAAAATTGTCTAGAACCTTCCTAGGGGAAGGGTGGACAATTTTTGGTGTGTATATGTAAGTATATTCAAGAGTTTCTAGAATATCTTATCATATATGGATAATTAAAGGAGGTGGATAATTACCATAATTGAAATTATGGTTAATCCATAGTATCCTTTGTGCACTATATAAAGAACCCTAAAGCTAGGATTTTCGGCCAACCTTTTGGAGGAAGCCAAAGTTGAAAATTCACCTCCTCCTCTCTCTCATATCATTTTCTTGCATTGTGTGTTTGTGAGCCATTAGAGGTGTTACACTTGTGACACTAAGTTCCCAAACTTCAAGATCTACAAGGGATTCGTTGTTATTACAATATAACAATCAAGGGATGTAACCTAACCCTAGTTTTATATGGATTTCGAAAATAGTATACCTATCCTAGGGTTTCTCCTTTTGTGTTCAAGTTTTCATGTTCAATTAGAGAAAACCTAGATCCAAAGCATTAGGGTTGCATGCATACTTAGGAATTGTTGTTATGCTAAAACCCATCAGTGGTATCAGAGCCTAGGATTAGTTTTCTGTTGAATATGATGCAATTTTGAATTGTCCAAAGGAGAAGGGAACATAATTTTTATTCCGTTCATTGAACTTGACGAGTGTATTGCCCAGACTTGACGAGTTGCACTGTCAGATCCTGAATTTTCGGTTTTGATAATTGTTTCATGGATTGATTAAGAAAATTACCTTAAATTTGTTTTAATGGTTTAAAATTGGATAATTTAATCAGTAATCTTATGTCCTTATCATGAATTCATGATTGGGTTAAATTTTTAGATAAAGATAAAATTAATTTGTTAATTTAATTATTAAAAATTTAACCTAGTATTTTTGAAAAGTTTTAAAAATACACCCTTGATTCTAAAATTTAAAATTTAAATTAAATAGTTTAGTTTTGAAATTTTTAAAAATTTAGAACCCTAGTATTTTAAATGTTAAAATACACCCTTATATATTGTAAAATTAAAAGTTAATATTTATATATATGTATAAGAAAAGTCGGTCTTACCGTTAGTAGGCCACATTCACGAAGCCGATCTATAAGGGGGGTATAATGAAACTGCCTATAAAATGGCGGTTGCATGTGTGTCCACTCTCACCCATCGCTTCCTTGATTGGTGGAGGGTCGTTAGCCGAACGTGTTTGATAGGACACTAAAATCTCATTAAAAGTATATTGATATACAAAGTAACTTAATGTTTTTATAAAATTCTTAAACTTTAGTTACTTTAGGAAAATGTGAATTTGATGCTAATCCATGAAATTGCACATTGCACTTTATAAAAGTAGTTAGTTGAGCATGTGTGGTTAACCGACACACTAATATGGACTAATATAGGGTGGCAATGGGTAGCTCGTAAATTATCGTTGATTAACGGAGCGTGTGTGGTTAACCGACACATTAATTAGATAATAAACGACATCGAGAGTACCAAGCTAATTTGCATGGTTATTCACACCTTGTTTGTGATCCTTGGTATCGCAGTTACAAATGGAAAGGGCATAATCGAGATTAAACATGTCATTGAATAGTTCGATGAATCTCAAAAAGTCCTAGGAATTTCATTCGCTTAAAATTTTTGTTTTCTTGATGGTGAAATTGGTAAATCGTCATTTACCTACCTTCAAATAATTTGCAATTGGATTACGACATCCCTTTTCTGAATTGTGAGTTATTTATTTGGATCCTAGCCTTAATATTTCATTTGGGTGTTATATTAAGGATTTTCTTATCTTATAAAATCTTCTCCTTTTTCATTTTCAGATGTCAACTTCAAACAATGCTTCCGGTTCCTCCAACAACAACTCAAACCACTTCTCGCTCTTAAGCATTTGCTCAAAAGTCACCTTTGATGGATCCAATTATAATGATTGGATTCACAACATCATGATGGATTTGATATTTGAGGACAAGGAATATGCTCCCCAAAAGGAGCTGAACGAGATCGATGAAACTAAAGCTACTCCTGAAGAAATAGCTGAGTATAGGCTAAACTGCAACGATGCGACCTAAGTATCATGCATCATGGTTGCCACTATGACTCCTGAGCTACAAAGGTTCTATGAGGACTATTGGCCATATGGCAAGATGAAGGATGAAGAGTCCTTCACGACCCACTTGTAACGCATTCAATGATATATGGATCGCCTGTTGAAGCTCAATGTTAATTTTGATGAGGAATTGGATATTGACATAGTCTTGCACTCGTTTCCTAGTTGTTATGATCAGTTTGTTATGACTTATCATCTGAATAAGGAGGAAACTACATTGAGCCAACTCCAAAGCTTGTTGAGAACCGCCGAAAGTGGGATGAAGGGAAAAGGTGTTGCCTTCGCTCCTGCTATTGCCGCTCCCGTCTAGTCCATAGGGCAAAGGAATGGGAAGAAAAGGAAAGCTCACTAGAAACATAACTGGAAGGGAATGTCTCAAGTCAGGTCATCAAGTAATGGCCCTAAAGGCAAATCTAGTTCTGAAGCTCCCCCTGCCTCTGATCCTAAGGAGGCTACTTGCTTTTACTTCCATGACAAGGGGCATTAGAAGAGAAGTTGCCCCAAGTACTTGCAAGACATAAAGGATGACAAGGTCAAGCCAACCTTGTTAGGTATTTACACTATTCTATCTAAAAACGCATCACATTCAAAATCTTGGGTCCTTGATACATCGTGTGGTTTTCACATTTGTTCTGACTTGCATGGACTAAAATGAAGTGAAGATATGGAGCATGGAAAGATGAACCTAATTATGGGCAATAGGGGATCGTCGCTTGTTACCAAGATTGGTGTTTATTCTTTAGTGCTTAGTAGTGGATTATGTTTAAATTTAAACAATTGTTTCTACTCGTCAGAAATGATAAGAAATATTATTTCATTTCATGGTTTATATAGACAAGGTTTAGATATTCTTTTGATAATGAGAATGGTTCTATTTATGCTTATTATAATGGTGTATTTTATTTTTAAGTATTACCTTGTGATGGCGTGTATGAAACTGTGATGGTTGTAGACAATTTAGGAAATAGTGTGTTGCAAATTGATTCGTCTAATGGTTTAGACAAGGCATGCATGTGGCATTGTCGTCTTGGACATGTCAACAAGAAAAGCATTGCCCAACTCCAAAAGGATGGAGTGTTGGAATCATTTGACTTAAGGTTAGATGATATGTGCGAGTCTTGTTTGCTTGGAAAGATGACTAAATCACCTTTCATGGGTTCGTGTGAAAGAGGTGAGAGATTGTTGGATCTCATACACACAGATGTGTGTGGGCCCTTGAGATCCACTACAAGGGATGCAGATCGATTTTATGTGATATTTACCGATGATTATAGTAGATATGGATATATCTACTTAATCAAGCATAAGTCATAAACCTTTTGAAAAGTTCAAAGAATTCAAACATGAAGTCAAAAATCAATTAGGCAGGAAGATCAAGATGCTCAGATCCGATAGGGGTGGTGAGTATCAATAACAAATAACACCCAATTAACAATTGGAATCAAATCTATATCCTTCAATCCATACTTAGGGTAAAAGACCATTTTACCCCATATGTAACTTGGCCCAAGACTAATGCCCAAACCTACAATCCAAAAGGCCCAAACATGGCCCAAAATACCCCATGGCCAACCCTGATCAAACCTCTGGTCAGAGTCAAATTCAACATTCCGTATATGTTGACCAAACACGTTGTGTTGCCCTTTGGATACACCGTGTTCTGCCAGCATCCAGTGTCGGGAAATATCCCGTCCACATGCCGTGTTTCCCTTTGAACACATCGTGTTTACCAGAGATTCAACAGCTTAATACAGTAAGTTGTTTTCTCTTATTCCAAGAGCTCCAAAGCTCAGATATAGTCCATAACTGTGACATCCCCCAATTTCACGGCTCGAAAAGACCGATTTGTTTATGATTTATTTGAAAATCAGAGTATTTTTTTAAAGAAATATATTGCGGAATTTGTTCCCAGAAAAACATGATAAATATATTATCAAAGCCCTTCAGAAGAAATGTATTTTGTTCATATTAAAACTTTGGGATGTCATCGTCAATACTGAAACATAAGCGTAAACAGACCTTATATTTATTTACACTAGTGATCTACATCTCCTTTAATCTCTCAGTGTAAAGTATCTTCGTATCGATACCTATGATACAAATAAACTTAGTAGGTCAGGTTTGGAAACCTTGTGAGTACATAGGCTTTTCAACCCACAATAATATAATTATTATGTTTAATCATCAAACAATCAAACCAAATACCCAACCCCATTATCTTCTTTATTCTTACGGATCTACCCTAAGAATCAACTATTCTTAATTCATTCATTCCTAAGATTCTTCATAAGGAATAGGCACGAAGTCCATTGCTGCCAGGGTTTGTTTAACTGACACTAAGTCCATAGTTGCCGATGTTATCTATAAGGCACTAAGTTCATAGCTGTCAATGTTTATTTGTTAGGTACTAAGTCCATAGCTACCACCGTTCATTTGTAAGGCACTAAGTCCATAGCTGCTAGAATTTATCTGATTTATCAACAATATTATTTTAGGGAGTCCGCCCAAAATATATGTCAATGGGTTTTTAGAGTATATTGGGTGAACATATTGTTCACAACACCTACAGGTTGTGGGCCTGCTAGTGTTCCACCGGAATGTCTAGAATAGTCTGTGGTTGTCATCTATACCCTGCTAGATGACGGGGCCATCACTTGGGTAAAGGTTTCTCTCATTTTTCACCTCTCACCCTCATCTCATGATCTATATCACATTTCATCTCATCCAACTCATCTTTCATCACACACAAACTATTTCATCTACCCATGTTTTACCCAACATATACTTGTAGATATAAAATACATATACAATTTAAATCATTTAAAACATGTATAAAATCGTTCATCCAGCATAGATAGCAAGTATACAGCTAATATGCACACATAGCATGTAATTTATATAAAATACTTCATATGTATGTGTAAGATGAAAGTAAATATGCACTCACTTTAGAAGCATGCTTGATAGAATCTAAATAGAAACAGTCAGCGGTTCGTGATCGTCGTGCTCGGGACGCGATAACGGCCTCAACAAACAAGAGAGAGAGAGAGAGATAAGAGATTTAGGTGTAAGGAAGGTTAGAGTCGAAATGGCTATTTATAGGATGATTTTTGGCCTCTCACGTCGTGAGAATCAATTCTCACGCCGTGAGCCATGGCTGTATCATCTCGTACCTGCCATATGTGTTTATAGCTCCAAAATGTGTTCGGACGACTTCTTACGTTGTGAAAATGATATGCTCATGTCGTGAGCTTCCAAGAGTCATACCGTAGCCTTCACATGTGTTTTCTAGGCTAGATTAGTGTCTGTTTAACTCCTCACGCCGTGAGAAATAATGCCCTCATCGTGAGTCCAGTCAGATTAGAGTTTTTAACACGTGTCATGCTCTCAAACAGCTACATCTTCGTAAGGTCATACATTTTGCATACAAGATCCATTTTTGACGTTATTTATATCCACGCGTAGGTGGAGACATACTCTACAACTTTTATTTAGACCCCTATGCAAAAAGTACTTTATCGTAAACTCACTTTTTACGATTCCCGATGTCGTGCCGATTTTGTCGCGAAACTATGACATGTAATAACTTCTTCGTTATAACTTGGATTTTGGCATTCTTTATATGTATGGAAACCTTGTGAAATATACTAAAACTTAATTAATATTATTTATTCTAAATAACCTTCTATCAAAAAGTCGTTTTTGATGCTTATCGTCTCTAAGTTGACTAACCCGAATCTGCGGGCGTTACAATAACATGGTCCAGGAGGATAAAGTTTCCAACTTTATCCATTGGGACTACCCAAAAAGGTTCAAAACTAAATCCATAAAGCTTAATAGTGTAAGAGCTTAACCAACAATCACTTAATCCTTTAAGTCCGAAGCCCATCCTTTCCAGAAGAGATTCAAACACAAAAACCATCCCCAAAGCTGGTGCTTTATAGACATACATGTCCAATGCATGTCTTGAACTCGAATTAGGTCAAAATGGGGATTCATTGCCTAATCTTTATGCATAACATCAAAACTTGATTATACTCCGGATCCAAAACACTACCAACTCCTCTTGACCTAGAGATTCATAAAGTTTCCAACTTTATGAGGTCTAACCATTCTATCATTCAAGAATAAGAAGCTACAGAACAAAAATCAAGATCTAACAACTTGGAATGATAAAAATCGATTCTTGAACACTTACACATGTCCAAAATAGTGCCAAAACGGAGAATGGGGGCTTGCTTGCTTGATCTTTGATTCCTTCCTCCTCCTTCTTCCTTCTTAACTTCAAAAAGCACTAAACTAGCCCTACAAATGGAGGAAGGCATTTAAGGTTTCTTTCAGGGTTTGAGAGGCTGAGGATGGACAAATCCTAGCCTCTTTATTCCTTAAATACGAAGCAAAAACTCAGAGGATTAGGGTTTTCAATCTAGCTGTCAACACACTGTGTTCCAAGAGGCAACACGCCTTGTTGACCTTAATAAAAGCTGAGTTTTTCTTATCTAGACATACCATGTTGGTTCCTCCAACACGTCGTGTCCACTCCTCAAAATGGGATTTATTCCCAACAATTTTTCCTCAAGATTCTGGGTGTTACAACACTCCCCCACATAAATTATATTTCGTCCTCAAAATCATTCCTTACCATCCTAGGCACACCAGACATCATGACGAAGACAAACGCAACCGCGAGCATACAACAGCCTTCCCAAGGCTACTTAACCCAACCTTAGCATATCTCTCCAAGACCGATGTTGAATGAATCCTCAATCCCTTGCAGAAAACCATTTCTACCTTACCTGAAGCCCAACATCTGAAGTCTCAAATTTGTCTGATTCTCTAACAAACCGCCCATACTGAATCAATACCATGCCGAAACCTCATTGAATTCCAAACCAACAAAATGCTTCCAACCCTTGACTATCATGATTATTCTATTGGGAACAAAATCATTAGCCATTTACTGTTGTAGAAGACTTATACTTGATAGAAGGCTTAGATAATCCTTCGAGTAGAAGATTTGCCCCTGCAATGGTTAGAATCAGACAAGAGTTGCACAACAGGGTTAAACCAATTACTCTGAGATTATTTAATCCAATCTGCAAGTAGCTAGCATGATCCCCGAATATCAAGTGACTCCACACACAGATCCCAAAACACTAATACCGCATAACTCGTCTTGCGCCCTCTAGTTGCTTTCCAAAAGCAGCCGAGACCTCCCTCTTCCCAACTTTTCTGCCAACTCACCGATTCACCGGATTCCCACCCAATTGCTAAGTCAAAAGACCCACACTGTAGCCCACACTACTTTTGAAAGAAAGCCTCATTTGGAAATAATTGCCCAAACTATATCGCCACCAAATCCAATGCTAAAATGAATGCTACATGACCAACTGTAGTCTTATATCATACCCGGCCTCCAATGAACTACCAATTCCTGATTCCAAGTATGCTATGGCCCTCCCACAGGCTTATGAATTGACCTACCCTAGTCTAATCCATTTGAAGAAATCCATAACAAATCATGGATTTTCCACGCCCTCAACGCTACACAGGGACCGATGAATGCTACGAGTCACCCCGCAGTGTTACAACACTCCCGTACTAACTGCTAACCTAGTGAATAATACAGACCAACCCACAATCATACAACACTCTACACTTACTGAAAACCTATTGAATGCTACTAGCTACCCCGCAGTCTTACAACACTCAATACTAACTACCAACCTAGTGAATGCTACGGGTCACCCCACAATCTTACAACACTCAAAACTAACTTCCAACCTAGTGAATGCTACGGGTCACCCCATAGTCTTACAACACTCAATTTTTCCATGGTCACTATGATGGGTTTTGAGCACTACAACATTCCTATGGTGCACATGCAACCATAATGCTTTGGATCTAGTTTTTTCTCAAGTTATACATGCAAATTAAGTTATCCAAAGCAAAACCCTAATCCAGTATACAATTTTCGGATTCAATGAATAAAATAAGAGTTAGAAGAATACCTTTCTTGTTGATTGCTTGATCTTGAACTTCACGAGCTTAGTGCCTCAATTTTTACACCTCTAATGGAGTCACAAACACCAACTAGCAATGGATGAACAAGAGAGAGAGGAGGGAGGCTACTAAAATCGTATAGGGTTTTCTATGAATGCATAGGGCCGATTTTAACTAGCCAAGGGGTCCTTATATAGTTGTGCTGCTAGGGTTTTAGACTGAAACCCTAATTCTCTGCTTAGGCCTTAAGCAATCTATGGATCCCTTCTAGAAGGCCCCTTGGTTGAATTCTCTTATGGGTTTCCCATAGAATTCGTCCACCCTGTTAGGCGTGTCAAACCCAACAAATAAAGCTAGGGGTACGATATACTCCAAAATAATCCCACTATACTACACTAAAAGGTAGTACAAGGCAAGCAGGGTCAATCCACAGAGACACGGGATAACTAGTCTATACCTCTTTGCACAAGGTACCATGGTCACCAACAGTAAAAGGGGGGGGGGGGGGGGGTGTTTAGACTGCAATGACTAAACAAACAAATTAAAAACACACGCAATCAGCTAAATGAGTGAATTAGATTCAGATTTTGTAAGGACTCCAACTTCATGTATGACAACTTAGCAATGTGACTCAAAGATGACACAATATTCATTCAATTATATCTAAGTTGGTTCTTGAAAGTGCTAATAAGCTCTAACACTTCCCATTCACCATATTAATTAACCAAAATAAGCTCTTTGATTAACCCTAACCTTATTAACCTAATCTAAACAAGCTCTTAGAATTAGATTATAAGATTACATGAAGCTTTATGTGAATGTTCCCAACAACACCCAATACTCCTCATAAGCTCGGGAGTGTAAAAGTGTATGAATAAGATTTACACTAAATTCATTCAACAGAGGTCAATTTAATGCTTGTTACTTGTTCAATTTCACAAAACAATTACGAATTTTGTAAAAGAGATAACTTGAATGACCTAACCCTAATTCAAATGGCCAATAAGAATCACAATTAGAATCAAACATTCGATTGAAGCAAAATCAAATTCATTAGATAGAATTTAAGAACAAACATCATGTCATATGATTGAAGTCACTACCAAGAAGTCAAAACATGAAATTGGAGAAACTAGGGTTCTAGCCACACATGGCTAGAACAAGATCACAAGAATAAAAGATGGAATTAAAGTGAAATTACAACATACAAATACTAGAAATAATGTTTCCAAATGATTGCTAATCAAACCCTTGCAAAAACCGTTGAAAATCCTCCTCCAAATGTGCTCTGATATGTTGTGTGTCCCCGAAAATGACCCAATTTCCCGTAATATGAAAAATAGAAAAACTGCCAAAAGTTAGTTTTCTTGGGTCGAACACGGCCCGTGTTCAGCATAGGGAAAAAAGGGCACGGCCCGTGTTCAGCTTAGTCAACAACTTTCATTTTTGGTCAACACGGCCTGTGTTGATTTGCAGTGCTGCCCGTGTACCTCTTTGACTCCAATTCCAAACTTGATTTTTCCAACTTTTTCGTTCTTCGCCCGATCGTCCCGAAATCTTTACCAATGCTTCCCGACATCTCCCAAAGTGCATTCCAAGCTCCGGTTTACCTGAAAAAGACATGAAAGTGTGCAAATAAGGTTGTTCTAGAGACTAACATGAATATGATTAAATGCAAGAAAAAGGAAAGAACAATTATGCTAAATAGATGCATGAAATGGAACTAAAAGGTGTGCAAAAAGGTGCACAAAATGCACCTAACAAATCTCCCCAAGCTTAGACCTTTCTTGTCCCCAAGAAAGAACAAGAATCAAACAAAAAAGGACAATTTCTAGATGGCAAAAAGAAACATAGAGCAAAAAGGGACAGAAGGATCCTAAAGGCTAGGAATGAATGCATGCAATGCAAACAATGAAAAAGGTAAAGAGAAAAAAAAATGTATAGAATCACAAAAGAAACAAAATGTATCAAAAAGAAATTTAAGGCACAAGTAAATAATCTGTACAAGTACGATCAGAATTTACATCAATATTGCTCCAATCAGTAATACCTAGGCAAGCATCCTGCTTCCTTCCATATATCATAGACTCCCAAAGTGAGGAAGACCCGAAACGGTGTAACCCAATAATCCAACCCTAGTTTTATTCAAACTTTATACCTTACTAAGCTTTATGGGCGAAAATAACATAGTCCGGATCTCATGTCCTTAAGACTAGATGGTCAAGAATCAGAATCGACGTATCCTTAAGAACCCATCATGGCGAATCAGCTTTCGCTGAAATAGTGAGCCCACCCGAAGGGGCCCAACTCCTATGCTTTCACTTTTTCGAGAGCCACAAGTATCATGTCACACAGTTCTTCATTCGCCAGATTTGACTTGAATTGGCTTTTGATTTGATTGAACTTTGATTTGTAGTTCGTTTTGAATTTGGATTCTTCAATCTTCATTTTTGGAATTTCTTGAGATTTCTTCGTTTTGGCATTTGAAATTCTGATTTGGGTACTAGATATGACAGTTGCACCCTTCCTTTTTTCTTGACTGTGTGGATCTGATACTTAAGTTCTCTGTCACCGCGAGGGTGACACATGTCAACAAATATGTCCGCGTTCTGTTGGTCCAGAGTTGCCGATAAAGATTCTTTTTAAACATTCAAAAGCAAATCATCCTAAAGTTGTTATTACTGCCCAAAAAACGTTTTAATATAATTTCTTTTTATTATCTAAGGCTAGGGTCTCGAATTACGGTGTTTGAGTCCCCTAGTTATGACAGCTGATTCTACACTTCCTGTAACAATCCGGTTGCTTCGGTATTTTTTTTTTCATTTTGATTTGAGCTCTCGATTTCCCACTTCATGGAGCTATTGTATGTAAAGAGTGTCATCATCTCGTATAAAGTTTTTTTTTGAAGCAATGCATGAAAATGATGGAAAGAAAAATATTTTTGGGTTTTATAAATGCAGAATGCAAGGAAATGAAAATAAGAAAGGAGTTTTTTTTTTTATTATTTTTTTTATTTTAACAATGCATGCATGAATATGGATGTGAACATGAAAATGCAACATGATGAAAATGCACCTAATGCACAACTCTAACCCTCCCCAAGCTTAAATATAAGCATCGTCCTTGATGCTTGGAGAGGGCGGAACAACCTATTGCGGAGGAGGAGGAGGATAAGGATAGTAATCGGAGTTGCGGGTCCAAGCCCAAAAGTCCTCCTCATGCTTACGCTGGCGCTTTTGGTCTCGAGCGTATTGAGTGGTGAAGGCGGAAAAACTGTTGGTTAGGTTTGTGACATCTTGATGGTAAGTGTCGAGGCGGGTATGGATCGATTGGAGTTTATCCAAATATTGCTGGTGATATGATGGGTATCCAGCATGATGAGATGAGGTAGCACCACCTATAGGAAGGGAGTTTTGTGGGGTTGCCCAATCATTCTCCTCGTTTTCCTCCTCTTCCTCTTCCGTGAAGGTTCCGGGGAAGAGATATGGCTGGTTTTTCCAGTCGGTGAAATTATTAAGACGCTTGAGGGCAAGGATGTCTTTGTTCTCCGGGGTGATGAGGAGCCTTGGATCGTGGTTTTGACCCACGGTCCAATTATGGTTACCGTCCTCCTCCCGGAACATTCTCATAGATTCTAGAATTCTCGTGGTCAGGTAGGTCTCACCGGGCAGGGGTTGGTGAGGTCCGGGGTATGGGGCCCGAACTGGAGCTCTTTTTGCCAATAAACTGACAATGCCACCACATGATATTTTGTCGGACCGTGATGTGCTGAGGCGGGTGAGTTTGTTGCAAAGGAATGAGCCATAGTGAGGAATGAGATTATCGTCCGGGTGGGCCATCGCATAGAGTATTTTGAGCTCAAGGGCGCTAATGTTGCTTCTTTCTTCTCTAGGGACGACAAGTGAAACAACGATCCTATGGGCCACTTTCATCACAGGGTGGATGAGAGACGAGGCCTTAGCAGAACTTGAGACATAGGGAAGCTGACGTGTCAGGTCGGTCCACCACGTAAGATCACTGTATCCTGGGATTTGGTCATTGGGGCC
This sequence comes from Lactuca sativa, assembly GCF_002870075.4. Taxonomy (NCBI): domain Eukaryota; kingdom Viridiplantae; phylum Streptophyta; class Magnoliopsida; order Asterales; family Asteraceae; genus Lactuca; species Lactuca sativa. The sequence goes on along the minus strand of NC_056630.2, from coordinate 82,031,560 downwards.
AAAGGTGTTTTCTGTGGGGCCCCCAACTATGACATTGATTTGGTCTAAGGACATGGCATGGTCTTGGTTCATAAGCTGGAAGCTTAGGACACCGTGGTCCAAATCGAATGAAGATAGGAACTCGACAGTTGGAACTTTATAGCTGAGTTCGTGGACCTTTAACAGCCCATGCCATCCAATGTTCCGGAATAGTGTGTGGACTTGATTGTAGATGTGCAAATCACGGAGGGAGGGAACATGCACGAATTGTTGGGTGGTGCGCGCGCGTTGGAGAAAGGCCTCAAGTTTGGCAGCTTGAATTGGGCCACGACAAACTACGCCACAATGTGCCGGATTAGGTGGAGATGAAGGTGGGGGTGACGGGGACCTGGGCGGCGGTGATGGGGACCTACGACGGCGGGCCGACAATTTGGTGTGCCGAGGTCGTTTAGAACTGTCACCTTCCATATGCAAAATTTGGGTTAAAGTCAAAAAGTCAACTGGTCAATTGGTCAAAAAGTCAACATGAATTTGACCACCAAAATTTCACGGGAAATTCGGTTCTTGGTGGTTTCTAAGTGATTGTCAAGTCCAATACGACCAAAATGAATGCAATTTGACCATACAAACACAAAATCCACAAGTGGAGAGTTGGAAAGATTTTACCCAATCGTTAGTGGAAATGCATTGTTGTTGATGACAAACACCTTCTTCAACCTCCCCAAGCTTTCCTACATGAATATTCAAGCACAAAAACATCAAAATTCTTAGAAAATTTCGGACCTAGGATTTGTCAAAAAACCCCCAACTCCACCATGAAAGTGTAAGAAGATGGTGTATTCGATGTAGGAGATGAAGTGGGGAAGATGAAAATCAAACCTCTTTGAAGATTTAAGCCCAAATCGTGAAGAATCAAAGGATTTTTGGTGAAAATCGTACCTTGGGGTTTTCTTGGGAGAGAGAGTGTGTTTGGGAATGAATGTTTGGAAGAATGAGGCAAAATCCCGATTTTTAGCAGTAAAACCCACAAGTTTTGCTGCGCGAACACGCCCTGTGTTGGGCATATGAGTAAATTCACACGGCCCGTGTTGGGCATAAAATGTACGAGATTTGGCTGAACACGGCCTGTGTTGGTCGTAAAGGAAAAATGACACGGGTCGTGTACCTCTCTGACTGTGAACTTTCTTGCCATTGATGAACACGACCCGTGTTCATTGTAAGGAAAGAGGAACATGGGCCGTGTACCTCTCTGATTGCGAGATTATTTACTATTGATTGAACACGACCCGTGTTCATTGTAAGGCAAATTTTACACGGGCCGTGTTAGCCTCTGATTGCCACTTCCACTTTTTTTTTAATGGTTTTGCATCCTAAGGTCTGTTTGGGGATTTTAAATCATGTTTAAATGCATTTGGAACATTGAAAACCAAAAACTCAAAGAAATGGAAATTGTTTTTAAATAAAAGACAAAAATACCCCCGGGTTGCCTCCTGGTTAGCCGCCCTTGTTTTAAGTCGTTGGCTCGACTTTGACCTCGAATATGCTTCAATCTTGGTACGTGGGGTTCTCAAACACGTCAAGCTCCATATTCTTCACCTCGAATCCTTCATAAAACAGCTTCAATCTATGGCCATTAACCTTGAATGTTTTACCGGTTTGCTTGCTCGTGATTTCCACCGCACCATGGTCAAACACCTTTGTGACCACGAAAGGACCAACCCATCTTTATCTTAATTTCCCTGGAATTAACTTGAACCTTGAGTGGTAAAGAAGCACCTTCTGTCCTTGCACAAAAGTCTTTCGGGAGATCATTTTGTCATGGTACACTTTTGTCTTTTCTTTGTAAATCATGTTGCTCTAGTACACATCATTCCGAATCTCCTCTAACTCTTAAATGTCTAGCTTCCTTTTGTTTCCCACCTCATCTTCTTTCATGTTAAACTGCTTTACAGCCCAAAAAGCTTTATGTTCAAGCTTAACCGGAAGATGGCATGCTTTTCCAAACACCAGCCTATATGGGGACATACCAATGGGGGGTTTTAAAGGCAGTACGGTATGCCCACAAGGCATCATCTAGCCTTATGCTCCAATCTTTGCGGTTTGGGTTGACCGTCTTTTCCAAGATGCTTTTGATTTGTCTGTTTGAGATCTCGACTTGTCCATTGGTTTGGGGATGATAAGTTGTTGAGACTTTGTGTGTCACCCCATACTTCTTCAAAACAGCTTCGAGCATCCGATTGCAAAAATGGGTCCCGCGATCACCTATGAGCGCCTTTGGTGTGCCAAACCGTGAGAAAATCTGTACCTTAAGAAAATCCACCACAACTTTGGAATCATTAGTACAGGTGGCCTTAGCCTCCACCCATTTGGACACATAGTCCACTGCCAACAAGATATAAGAACAACCAAAAGAGGGCGGAAATGGTCCCATAAAGTCAATACCCCATACATCAAATATCTTACATACTAGAATGGGAGTAAGGGGCATTTGATTCCTAGAGCTTAAGGACCCGGATTTTTGGCACTTTTCACAATGTGCACAAAACACATAAGAATCATGAAATATAGAAGGCCAAAAGAATTCGCTATCTAAAACTTTCCTAGTGGTCCTTTGGGGGTCCAAAGTGACGACCACAAGCATAGGAATGGCAAAAATTAAGGATAGATTGTACCTCCTTTTGCTCAACATACCTTTGGATCATTTGATCTGCACAGTACTTCCAAAGGTACGGCTCGTCCCATATGTATCGTTTGGCTTCCTTCTTGATTTTATCTTTTTTCCAACGGGATGAATCTGGGGAAATTGACTTGTGTCCAAATAATTGACGATATCTGCATACCATGGTGCTTCTTTGGCTACAAATAGATGCTCGTCTGGAAATGTGTCACAGATTGGTATACCATCTTTGGGTGATACAATGCGGCTTAGATGATCTGCAACTAAATTCTCCTTTCCACTCTTGTCTTTGATCTCAATATCGAACTCTTGCAAAAGCAACATCCACCGTATTAACCTCGGCTTTGAATCTTTCTTTGTAAGTAAGTTCTTTATGGTTGCATGGTCCGAATATATGATCACTTTAGTTCCAAGGAGGTACCGTCGGAACTTCTCTAGAGAAAAGACAATAGCAAGCAACTCTTTCTCCGTTGTGGTGTAGTTGCCTTGTGCACTATCAAGGGTCTTTGATGTATAGTAGATGACATGATGGGCTCGGTCAAACTTTTGTCCCAAAACCGCCCCAACCGCGGTATTGCTAACATCGCACATGATCTCGAATGGGAGATCCCAATTTGACGGTTGAATAATGGGGGTGGATGTCAACAAGTCTTTCAAATGATCAAATGCCTTCTTATATTCATCACCAAACTCAAAATCATTCCACATCATAGCATCAACAACATCATCACCCACCTCACTTCCTACCTCTTCACACCAATCATGTGCCCTATCATTCAAAAGGCATGAAGCAAATCTGACCTTCGCCACCTCAGGGAAGAAACTCGAACTGAACGCCTTAGCCGTATCTGCTAACTATCTCTTACTAACAATTGGGGTCCTTTTACCCAGAGAACGTGAGAGCTCCATTAGCACAAAGCTCACGGAAAGAAAGAGTGCGAGCTCCAATGATAGCCAAAACCTCAGCACGGTACGTGCCCAAGCGCTCATCCAAAACCACCAGAACCCCCTCCTTGACCGAACCAAAGATCACAAGAGTCTGCTACAAAATACTATGGGTAATCTCCGATGAGATGAACTCCCACATCTGCTCGCTAATCGGATCAATACCTACACCTAAGATGGAACCAGAACCAGAACCCCCTTCCTGAGTGCTCATCACCAAACTGAAATGTAATATGCAAATGATCAGAAGATACCCAAGAATCCTCTTCCCACAAGCTTCCTAGATTATCCAACACTCTCCCGGTTCGAGTATGGATCCTGTGCTTTCAGTAGTACAGGCTCAATACTACCTTCCACACCTATCCATACTTTCCTCAAATATCATCTTGAATCCTCTAAGTCACCTTCTCAAAATGATGCACCAAATACCCACTAAACAACACAACTAAATCCTCAGAAACACTTCCTAAGCTCTCCTAGGTTCTCGACCTCACCAACCCTCAGCTGCTGAAAGGCTCCAACCAATGTCAACTAACTACCTCATGAATACAGTCACATGCAACATAGATCAAATAATCCTTCAAGTAAAAGACTAAACCCTAGAACGGTTGGACTTAGACAAGAGTTGCACGATAAGGTATGATCCATCACTCTGAGATTATTTAACATGTCCCACATGTGACTTAGCATATCCACTCAAGAGTCATTTCACATCGCTAAGAGTCCCACAAAGCACAAAGCAAGCATCATTCAGGCCACGGAAAATCTAACTAACATACACTAATCAATCCATTCTATCCACTTATCTGAAAACTAAACTAGCATGCAATTCTAAAAGCTCATACAATCAGGCATATAATGGAATCTCTGTTATCATAACACCCCGAGTAGATCCTTAGCCCTAATCTAGCATGCAATTATTATAATCATATCATATATCATAATAAACATGTATTGCTATTCTGGGAACCACTTACTTGAGCACAGTCGACTGCACGCATCACACCTCTTTCTTTGATTAGAAACCCTTTTTAATAAAACATTTATTTTATGAAAATTTCACCAAACCCTCGGTTTGAGTCTAGGCATACCCGAGAGTATGCCTGAATCCCTCAAACTAAGGCTCAGATACCAACTTGTAACACTCCAAAATATGAGGGTAAAAATTTAATTTTTAAAACAATCAAAACACTCATTTACCATTTAAAAAAACCCTTAAAGATATTTTATAAATAAACAGTTATGAGAGTAAAATCCCAAAATCTCAAAGTTGAGGAAATATAGGTGTTGCGATCAAGCTGGACCATGGTTCTAAATGGTGTGAGGTGTGGCGTGGCGGCAAGGCCAAGCCTCAAGCTTAACGAGCCATGGCGTTTTTCAATGCGTGATGTAAGGCGGTGATTTTGTATTAATTTAAAATTTATATTACCACATAAATATAAATTTATATTAAATATAACTACTTTTTAGAAGTTTTAGATCAATAACTAATAACAAAAAGTTAACAAAAACCACAATACCTGTATCTCCGATTAGAAAATACATAACAAAGAGCAAAAAACCGTGTCTCAAACAAAAAAACACACGCCATAACACGCCATAACGCGCCATGGCGCGCCATATTATACCTTGCCACACGCCACGCCTAACAGCAACGTTATGAAGCTTTTTGTAACGACGAAGCCACGCCTCACGCCATGGTGCGCCTTTTAGAACACTGAGCTGGACCCTTCCCTTTCGAACCGAAGGTACCTGAAACCATAAACCACAAACTGTAAGCACAAAGCTTAGTGAGTTCCCCAAAATACCACATACCATACATAACCTACGAGCCATGCATATCAAACAGGAAATAGGAGTTGCTATGTGTTAGCCATAGTCTTGTCATTATGCCATGAGTCGTATCATGGTCTTTCCCTGCCAAGCCAGGGACCAAAACCCTGAGTCTTACAGACAAGTGCCAGGAGCCACCTCCTAGTCTTCCATGCAAGCATCACAAAGACAAGTGACATATAATCTACAACTAGTTATCTACTTAACTACTAGAGTCCACACTCTGGTCTTGCATACAAAATTATCAGGAGCCACCTCCTGGTCTTTCGTACAAGTGACAAGGGACACCCCTGATCTTCCTATAATACATAAACCAATAGGACACCATTGGTGCCTTCGACCCAAGAGTACAACGAGGAGAATCACCTCACACTGATAATCCATGACAGTTGGTCCGACAATCCCCCGAACTATCAATAACAAATAACACCCAATTAATAATTGAAATCGAATCTATATCCTTCAATCCATACTTAGGGTAAAAGACAATTTTACCCCTTGTCTAGCTTGGCCCAAGACTAAGGCCCAAACATGGATAAAAATACCCCATGGTCAACCCTGATCAAACCTCTGGTCAGAGTTAAAGTCAACAGTCCATGTTGACCAAACACACCATGTCGCCCCACGGACACGTCGTGTTCCATCAGCATCCAGTTTGTTGGAAAAAATCCCGTCCATAAGCCGTGTTGCCCTTTGAACACGTCGTGTTTGCCCGAGATTCAACAGCTTAATACAACTAGTTGTTTTCTCATATTCCAAGAGCTCCAAAGCTCAGATCTAGTCCATAACATGGTCCATGAGGATAAAGTTTCCAACTTTATCCATTGGGACTACCCAAAAAGGTTCAAAACTAAATCCATAAAGCTTAATAATGTAAGATCTTAACCAACAAGCGCTTAATCCTCAAATTCCGAAGCCTATCCTTACCAAAAGAGATTCAAACACCAAAACCATCCCCAAAGCTTATAAACATACATATCTAATGCATGTCTTGAACCCGAATTAGGTCAAAATGGGGATTCATTACCTAATCTCTATGTATGACATCAAAACTTGATTATACTCTAGATCCAAAACGTTACTAACTCCTCTTGACCTCGAGAATCATAAAGTTGCCAACTTTATGAGGTCTAACCATTCTATCATTCAAGAATAAGAAGCTAAAGAACAAAACTCAAGACCTAACTACTAGGAATGATAAAAATCGACTCTTGAACATGTACAAAAGTCCATAAAAGTTCCAAAATGGAGAATGGGGGTTTCCTTGCTTTATCTTTGATTCCTTCCCCCTCCTTCTTCCTTCTTAGCTTCAAAAAGCACCAAACTAGCCCTAAAAAGGGAGGAAGGAGTATAGGGTTTCTTTCGGGGCTTGAGAGGCTGAGGATGGACAAACCCTAGCCTCTTTATTCCTTAAATAGGAAGCAAAACTCGGAAGATTGGGGTTTTCATTCCAGTCGTTAACACACCATGTTCCAAGAGGCAACACACTGTTTTGACCTTAATGAAAGCCACATTTTTCTTATCTAGAGACGCCGTGATGGTTCCTCCAACATTCCGTGTCCACTCCTCAAAATGGGATTTAATCCCAACAATTGTTCCTCAAGATTCCGGGTGTTACATTCGAGAACTTGAGGCAAAATTTATGTGAGGCTCCATTGTTTAACCTTCGAGAGGGTGTTGAGGAGTTTTTGGTTTATTGTGAAGCTTTAATTGTGAGATTAGGAGTCGTACTCATGTAGCGGGGTAGAGTGATTGTGTATTCTCTTAGACAAATAAACCCAACGAGGCTAATTATCCTACTCATGATCTGGATATGGGGGCAGTGGTATTTGCCCTTAATATTTGGTGACATTACCTTTATAGGGTCCGTTGTACCATCTACACAGATCATAAGAGTTTGAAATATCTTATGGGTCAGCTGAATCTGAATATGAGGTATCGAAGATGGCTTGAAGTGGTGAAAGATTGTTATTGTGAGATCTTGTGACACCCGAGGGAGGCTAGTGTGGTGGCCGATGCTTTGAGTCACAAGACGACTAACATTCCTATCAGAGACCTATGTTTAAGGATGACCATCACTTCACCACTATTGGATTTGATCAGATAAGTGTAGATCAAGGGGATAAAGGAAGAGAATTGAAAGAAGAAGAAGATTAGGGGTCAGATTGATACTTTTTTCACTAATATGCATGGTTTGTTGACCCAATGTGGCAGGGTTTGGGATCCAATTTCTGGTGGGGTTCGATAGATTTTATTGGAGGAAGCGCACAAGTCATGGGCCTCGATTCAACCTGGCGTGGCGAAGATGTATCTGGATTTGAGACTTAGTTACTGGTGGCCCTGCATGAAGAAGGAGATAACTTGGTATGTTGAGATGTGCTTGACTTGTCGAAAAGTCAAGGTCGGACACAATACGCCTCACGACTAGTTGCAGCCTTAAGGGTTCCTATATGGAAATAGTAGTAGATCACCATGGAATTTACCACAAAGTTACCAAGGATAACTAAGGTATTTGATGCTATTTGGGTTATCATTGGCCACCTGACCAAGAGTGTTCACTTCCTTGCTCTCCAGGAGAGTTCTTCGACCAAGAAATTGGCTGACATCTACGTTCGTGATGTGGTTTTTCATTACGACGTGCCTATATCTATAGTATTAGATCGAGACGTTCAGTTTACCTCTAGGCTTTTGAAGAGGTTTCATAAGGAGTTGGGTACTCGACTGCATTTCAACACGACATATCATTCGTTGATAGATGGCCAGAGTGAGGGGACCATTCATACACTAGAGGATTCGTTGAGGGAATGTATCATTGATTTTGGCAAGACTTGGGATTTCTATCTTCCTTTGGCAGAGTTTTCATATAACAAAACCTATCATTCCAACATTTTGCACATCTCTGCAAGCTTCTTTATAGGTGGAAGTATCAAATCTTTATTTAATTGGGTGAGGTTGGAAAGAGTGTCATGGGCAGCACTGAGGTAGTGCTCAAGACGATGAAGCTCATTAGGCAGGTCAGACAGGGGTTGCAGACAACTCAGAGCTATCAGAAGAGTTATGTCGATAAGCATCGTTCTGAGTTGGAATTCCAAGTCGGTGATATGGTGTTGTTGAAGGTGTTACCCTGTAAGAGTGTTATTCTTTTCAGGAATCATAACAAGCTAGGCCCCAAATTCATCGAACAATTCCAAGTGGCTTCTAGGGTGAGCAAGGTGGCCTACCGGTTGGATTTACCAGAGGAGATCAGTCAGATTCATAACACTTTCCATGTCTCTAAGCTTCAGAAGTGTTTAGTGGATGATTTAGCGGTGGATCCTTTAGAAGACATCCAGATTGACGAGCACCTGAATTATGTGGAGCAAATGATTGCTATTTTAGACCTAAAGATGAAGAACTTATGTTATAAATTGGTGGAATTGGTTAAAGTGCATTGGTAGCACTGAAATGGTTCTAAGTAGACTTGGGAACCCGAGGAAGAGATGAGAAAGCATTACCATGAGTTGTTTGCAACATCGGATTTTGAGGAAGAAATCTGATTCAAGTGGGGGAGAGTTGTAACATCTAGATTTCCATGTATTGCTCTTTGAATTTATCTTTTGTTAAGATTTAGATTTTTGGGATTTTGTCTCACAGCGACGTGGTGCTTTGGTTGTCACGACGTGCTGATTAAATGAGACTGCGACGTGGCTCTATATTATGCAAAACCTTATGTGTTGGGCTTTGGGCCCTATATAAAGGATATGAGGGATAAGGTTTCAACCACCCTCAACCTCCGTCACCTATAAAACACTCTCTCATAAACCCTAGCCATCCCTTTTCATATTTTGAGTTCCATTATATTATTTTTGTCCCTTGAAGGTAGAAGGAATGTCCTGTAGAGCAAGGGATCATCAAGCAACCACGTCTCCATCTCTTTGTGTATATTCTGGACTTTTATAAGACTCCAGACTTTCAATTTTGTGGTTATATCCTTGTAGATTTAGGTTTTGGAAGCTTGTTCTTCACGTTTGGAAGATTTGAGTGATTTATCTTGATAAATTTTGCAACATTATTAATGATTGAGGTCCCAAGAGTATTATATGGTTCATATCTAGACCTCTATGTGGACTACATGCCATGCATGGGGTTTGGACCCCATTTCTCCTATTTTGACCTAATTTGGGGTATGACATGCATTGGACATGAATGTCCATAAAGTAATGTTGAAGGCTTAAAAGGCGGTCCATCCCTATGCTGAAGGCCAAAGTGTGCATGCATTGTGTGTGTGTATTGTTATGTGAGGTATTTTGGGGAACTTACTAAGCTTTGACTTATAGTTGTGGATTTAAATGTTTCAGGTACTTTTGAGGATCGGGGAAAAAACGAAGTCGTGACTGTACACACTATCCAATAGTCTTCATGATTTTGAGAGATGTTATTTTAAGATACTCTGATTTTGATTTCATGTTGTGAAACAGTTGCTTTGATGTTGTTTGACTTTTATGAAAATGACTTTAATTTCTTTTTTAATTTGAAAATTTTAACCATGGATTTTGGGACGTTACCGCTCATTTCCAGTCGGCTCCACATGCCTATTTCGCCAATAGTATCATCCCTTCTTTTATAAGACTTAGTTCTGGAAAAACTACTTATATCAAGCAATGACACTTACTTAGTTATTCAACACAATTACTTTGAATGCTTAAGGGACAATGGATGGTACATGGACACATGTTCTACCTTCCATTTACATATAAATCCATGTATTCTTATGTTTCATGGTGATAAGTGTTTGTTTCATTTGGTGTTAATTAGTTAGTAAAGGGTCCTCATCTCTTGTAATACAAATGGGACACAACAACATAACTAATAGTTACCGACAAGTTCACCTCTATAATATGTTTATCATTTCCGACATGATTAAGAACCTAATTTATGCATGTCAAACTACTCATTTAAAAATTATCTATTGAATTCGAAGAGTATGGCTTTCTAGTTAGGGATTATTGAAACACAATGATCCTTGATCTAGAGCACTTTGGCTACGACGACAATGGCTTTTCTGGTGAGGGATTCTTGAGCGGCTGAAGATTGAATCTATAGTCAAACTACAGATGTGCGATATTGTCATTAATATATATGATCAAGTACATAGAAATATTGATGCAATGTGCTTCAAAAAGCTCTTGTCATGCTTCGTACTATCGTAACCAAAGTGATCTAGATCAGGGATCAATGTGATGTATGTTTTAATATTGGTAATGTCATAAGATTTTTGAATAGAAGAAGAAGAGGAAGAACATTCATTTTCGTCCCTCAAAAATGAAATGCAGGATGAGATCAACTGGGAGGAGAAAAGGAGTCGACAACGGCTAAGGTATCTAAAGGATTTACGACTAGACTTTAGGAGAGATGCATTGATACCATATTATCTTCCTATAAATATAATCTTCACATTATACATAGTTTAGTATAAATACAAATATAAAGGAAACTATCCATATGGGTCTGACTATACATCAGCAATTAATATACTCTAAATGAGAGTTCTATATGGAATATATAAGTCTAGAAATATATTATTTTTCTTCGTTAGTTACCTTAGAAAGTCGGTTATCAACTTCTTTTAGCTTTTTTATGTCACCATGTTCCTGTAAAAGATTCTATGATATGAATTGGACAAATTTTCTTTTATCTAACAATGATTATGGACGACTCTTTTAAGAAATAGATGATTGGAAAAGATTGTATAAAAAAGTCCATTTTCATTAAAAAGGATAATAAGAAAATAAATGGTTATGCTTTATAGAAAAGGTAAAAATTCCTTTGGTTCAAGGCTTCTAGCTTTTTATATTGGCGTACATCCCACTTTAAACTGTAAAGAAAGTTTGTAGGTTCATTTATGATCTCTTTTGAATGAACTTGTACATGAAGAGTAGGGGTCCAATCTTCTTTACTTTAAAATGTAAAGAAAGTTTGTAGGTTCATTTAGGAAGAGTGGCGCTCCTGTACACCCATAATTTTTCTCTTTTGACTTTTTGTTAAAACAACAGTGGTCGCTATGGCTAACTGTGTATCGAAGCTATAATGTGTATTAATGCTTTCTAATTCATATATATTTTTTTTGAACCGGCAAATACAAATATAGTAATCTATTCCTAAACTAACACCTAATTCCACCTATATACACGACGAGACTTGAACCCTCGACTTCAAAGAGGAAGGACACCACCTGATACCGCTGGGCTAGAAGCCCTTTAGTTAACTAAATTATATAACTATATTTCTATATTTTATTTTAACCAAATCAAGACTAACATTCAAAATTGTAACCCCAGGAACAGGAGTTAGATTCCATTTGAAGCATATGAAAAACTTCCTACATGAACCCTACAACAGTGCGGATCCAGCGGATCCAATGTAGAGGCTGGGGAGTCTAGAATGCCCCTTAATTTTTTTTTTTTTCAAGTGGTGTAGTTTGCTTAGAAAAATTCGGTTTATATATATATATATATATATATATATATATATATATATATATATATATATATATATATATATATATATATATATATATATATATAGCGAAATAATAACAAAATTTGTATTTGGTTTAGGTGGTTATAGCGGTAGGATGTTTTTCTCAAGGTTGTAAGTTCAAATCTCAACTATATAAAAGGATTTTACATAGCATTATATAGATTTTATATCTATTATATTATGATGTTGTGAAAAATAAACACAAATACCGCATTGTCAAAGTAGTAAAGCGTTGAACTTTTAGTTTGGATGTATCTATTTCAAATCTCAGCCTTGACACGACTGTATTTTATTTTGTTTATAAGTTTCTATCATATACCCCTTCAACTTGTTTCTTATAATTATAAAATTGTCCTACATCCGCCATAACACCAAATATAGCTCCTACACATATGTTATATAAACAAAACAAGCTTCTCAATTTTCAACAAGTTAAACTTCCGAATGGGTTTTGGTTTAAACCCAAAATCGAGTTTGAGAAACCGAACCCATCGGTTTGAAATACCCATTTACTTTGACCATGACTTCCCTACTCACCTAATACTTTGACTATTGTGTTGATCATTCTAATTAGAAATGGGAATCGGTGGCTTTTGGTTCTACTTAGGTTCAATGCAACTTACTTTTAATTAAATGAATTAAGATTTTTAATTTAATATAATATTTTAAATGATAGATTATCATCAAATTGATTTGTTTATTTATTTATTTTGCAACCCAACATGGTAAATAAATAGGTTGAACTTGAGCTATTTAAAAATTAAATATAAATTAAACAATAAAGAGTTTTTTAATAAATTATAAATTTTAATAATTTTTAAAATTTAAAAATAATACAATCACGAATACAAATATATTGTTCAAATAACATTGAAAATATATAATTTTTAAGGGTAAACCTTATTAAAACCCAACATATTTTTAACAAAGTCTTAAAAAAACCACTATACAATTTTTTTTGTATATAAAACCCTTATATTTTTTTAAATGTATGTTAAAACCCTTATATTTTTTAAAATGTATCATTTAAGACATTGACCTCGGTAAATCCTAGATAGTTAAAAATGTTATGTAATCGATTCACAATGTTTTGATTCTTACAACTCATTAGATTAAAAAATTTCAAAAAAATTTAAGGATTTAAATGCACTACAAAAAACTATATAATGGTTTTTTTAATCCTTTCATGAAAATAGATTAGGTTTTTGTAAGTATAGATACCTTAAATAAGAATTTCAGAAAATATAAGGGTTTTTGTGCACTAAAAAAAATGTAATAGTTTTTTTAAGCATTTGATAAAAATAGGTTGGGTTTTTATGAGGTTTTCCCAAATTTTAAATAACTTTTGACTATCATTTTAAACATAACTTTCATATTGATCATTTTTTTTTCTATATAACGCTTCACAGCTATTAAGTTGAGATTCTACTTTTGCTAAAATTAATTTCTTATTATTTATAGAAGATACATATTTAGACAATAGTACAAGTAAAATAAAAATAATTTACAATTGTACACGTTGATATTGCAAGGCATGACCAAATGGGATTAATGTTCGTCACTGAGGAGTAGGGATGAAAGTGGTTCTAAATTTGGACCGGTTACCGAGACCTAGAAACAGGGCCGGTCCTAGACAATGTGGGGCCCGGAGCTAAAAAAAAATTGGGGCCCTCATAATGTTTTTTTTTATAAAAAAAAGAGGGCAGAACCTCCAAAAATTTTATTAATTAAAAAAAATAATACAATTGAAGGCTGGGGACTCCCCACCTATGGAAAAAAAGACTTCGGGACAAGCCCCGTAAGCCAAACAACCTAGCAACTATTAATATAAAACAATAAAATAAAAAAGCCAAAACATGCTCTAAACCATAATACATAAACATATCAAAGAAAAACTAAAGAAATTTACCTTTACGAGCTTTTTTAGATGCAAAGTCATCATTTATAGAATCAAGTTCAATATTATCCAACAAATCTTTTTCAATACATAACATAGCCAAACCATTTAATATTTCTTGTGACATTGATGATCTCAAATAATTTTTTAATAATTTTAGTTTTGAAAAATTTATTTCTGCTGATACTACAGTAACTGGTATGGTTAATAAGATTCTATATACAATACAAACATTTGGATAACAATCTTTACCTTTGACAAACTCTAAAATTTCAACCGATGACATAACAACATTTGGCAAAGTTTTTTGTAATACTTTAAGTTCCGTCAAAAATTCATTTAAATCCACATCACATAAGTTATTACGAGTAAACTTATTTACAAAAACAACACAACTTTTTTTAAGTTCAATATCATCCAATGACTTTAACCTTTTTGAATCATATAAAAATCCAAAAATGTTTTCAAAGTTTGTTAATTGCTCAAATCTACTCTCTCTAATGATGCAATTGCCACATCAACAATATATATATATATATATATATATATATATATATATATATATATATATATATATATATAAAATACTCGATTCTAAATGATTCTTCGGGTGATAGTGATTCACTTTCACAATTAATTTCATCAAATTGTTTTTTTCTAGTAATTTGGCGTTTTTTTTGGGAATATAGGTTCAACTTCCATACCCGATGCAATGGCCTTAGCATTATTAATACTAATGGCATAACCTTCATTTCTATAATTTTTAAAAAAATGTTATCATATTTTTTTAATAGATCAATTGTAGCATCAATACACATAGTTTTGGTTTGCATTTTTTTACTAACTTTATTTATAGCAAATAAAATATCATACCAAATTACCATACCAAGTAAAAAACCATAACTTTCAATAGCATTAACTAAACTTTCAGCTTCACTTTTAGACTTTGCATCATCACATGATGAACTTAATTTTATCAAGGCATCCCTTATATAAGGAGCTTGAAACCTAATGGCTTTGACACTTTTTATTCTACTCTCCCAACGTGTATTAGATAAAGATTTGACCGTTAAGTTAGGGACTTTATCAAGTAATATTGACCATCTTTTGGTTGAACTTGAAAATAATACAAAAATGCATTGCAAAACTCCAAAAAAAGAAATCGCTTTGGCACAAGAATGAGCCATATCACTAACCGTGAGGTTAAGACTATGACAAACACATGGCATAAACAATGCTTTTGGATTAATTTCAAGTAATCGTTTTTGAACACCTTGGTGTTTTCCTTTCATGTTAGAACCATTATCATAACCTTGTCCTCTTACATTATCAATATTAAGACCATAAGATTTAATTGCATTTAATAACTCATTAAAAAGTCCTAAACCTGATGTATTTTCTACCTTTAAAAATTCTAAAAAAAATTCTTCAACTTTTATTTTATTATTAGACATGTTCACACATCGAATAACAAGAGTCATTTGTTCTTGATGGCTAACATCGGGGGTGCAATCAAGAATAATAGAAAAATGTTTTGATTCTTTTATAATATTAATTATAGAATTTCTAACATTATTAGCTAAAATAGAAATTATTTCATTTTGAATTTTGTGTCCTAAATAATGAAGATGAGTTTGATGATTTTCTATGTGTCTAACATGTTCTTGCATTATAACATCAAATTCTGCCATCATTTGAATTGCTCCCAAAAAATTACCATTAGATTCTTGAAAAAGTTTTTCGTTACAACCTCAAAAATCCAAATTATATTTTGCCAAATATTTAATGACAACAATTATTTATTTTTAAAACTTGCCTCCAACGTTCTTTTTCAGTTAAAACTTTATTTTGTAAATCTTTATCAATTGTTTTATTCTTATCAAATCTTGTTATTAGTTCATCCCAAGAATCCATACAAAAAAGGTTGTTCTTTAAGTCTATCAAATAGATGTTTTCAATCATTAAATCCATCATTTGCTAAAGAAATTTTATTAACATAATTATTAGGTTTAAACAATTTACAACAAAAACAAAACACTTTATCAACTTCTTTTGAGTAAATTAACCATTTTCGATCACTCGTCTCACCATTACTTAACTTTCTAGTATTAAGAAAAATGTCTAGATAGATTATCTTTAGGATACACAAAATTTGATTCTCTTATTGGCCCTTTTTCAATCAAAATATCTCTTAAGTTATTATCAAGATTATCCCAATTACTAGGATCATATATATATCTAAAGGTGGAATAAATTGTTCATTGTTATCATTCATAACATTTTCATTCTCATTCTCATTTGAAATGTTAACATTTTCATTATTGTCATTAACATCTTCATTATTAATCTTTTCATCATCAAAATCAACATTTTCATTTGAAACTTTTTCTTGAGAAACATTTTCATTCAAGACATTATCTTGCTCATTAAAAACAGTTTCATGTGTGAGATTATCTTGTTTATTTACTTGTACATCAGCAGAACTATTTTTTTTTTAAAACTTGTGCATAGACCCTTTTTGAGTTTCATTATCTTGTTCAATTTTTTGTTTTTTCTTTCGTTTTTCACTTCCAGACATATACTTTCTAGGATGCATATTCAATATAGTGGTAAGAGGCAATCAGGCAAACAAACAACAAGCACACAGATAACAAATAACAAAAGATTAGAGTTCTTGTTCTTTGTACCTACTGTTGACTGCCAGTGATGCTTTGATGGTAATTGGTAAACTGCTGTCTGCTGATGCTGTGAGCTTTTAAATAACCTCTAAGCAACTAGTAAGCTGCTGATGTTGTTACAAAAAATTCTAAAGTTAAAAAAAATCAGATTAAAAATATTAACATTAAACAACTGAAATTAGGCAATTGAATAATAAATTATCTCTCAAAGACTAAAACAAACCGAGAAGGATACTTACATAGTCAAAGTTTTTGAGTTAAACCGTTAAAAGGATTCACAATCACACAATCTGAAGGTTATATTCCTGGATTCTCAGTCCTCAGATTCTACATAGCATAAAATTATGAATATTAGATTCATAAAAAATTAGAAAATCACAGATAAATAAGAAATTGAATGCTAGAAATTAGAACTTACAAATAAAATTATGAAATTACTCAATTGATTGTGTCTTTCATACGGATATTGCAGTGATAAAAATTTTGTGATCGTGTCTTCTACTCTTCGTCTGTGACGACTCAGTGGACATAGGTCTGTCACAAATTAAACTTGAAAATCGAAAATAGAAGGCCAATGATCGGTAGAAATCGTCAATACTGAGAAAGAAGCAAAGGAGAAGATGTACTATCGCCAAATCGGAAATTAGAAAAGGGAGAATTGGGGAAGAAATAAGAGATCGATTCAATTGAAATCGAAGAAGAAATAGAAGAAGTTGATTATTGAGACCGTTGCTTAACTTAGAATCTGGAGAAAACGTTTCGATTCCATAGCTGATCGTTGAAGATTAATTGCGCCTTGGAAGTCGGC